>NC_037682.1:59861697-59878735 GCF_003255815.1 Theropithecus gelada
ACCAACATGGCACAAGTATACATATGTAACAAACCTGCACGTTATGCACATGTACCCTACAACTTAAAGTATAATAATAATAAATAAATTTAAAAAAAAAAAAGAATATGCTGAAAAAGAAATACCCTCTGATAACAACCAGAAGGAAACTTTCTGTGAAACTGCTCTATTTCACGTGAATTCTACTCACACAGTTAAGTTTCTATTTTCATTGTCAGTATTCTAACATTCTTTTGGTTACTCAGCTAAGGGATACTCGGTAGCACTTTGAGGCTTACAGTGAAACGGATATATCTTCAAATAGATACTGGAGAGAAGATCTCCGAGGAGCTGCTTTGTGACCTGTGAATTCCACTCACAGAGTTATACTTTCCTTCTGACAGAGGATTGGGGAATCCCGTTTGGAGAAAAAGCTACCAGGGGGCATTCGGGAGTATAAGGACGGCTACAGTGAAAAAGGAAATATCCTCAGACAGAAACTGGAAGGAAGCTTTCTGTGAAACTGCTTTGTGATAGATATATCTATTCAACTCACATAGATAAAGCTTTCTTTCTATTACACAGGTTTGAAACTGTCATGGACGTCTTCGCGAAGGGACATTCGGGAGAACATTCAGGCCTGTGGGGAAATAGGAGATATCTTCAGATGAAAACTGGAGAAAAGCTTTCTGAGAAACTACTTTGTGATATGTGCATTCAACTCAGGGAGTTATACCTCTTTTCTCATAAGGCAGTGTTTGAACACTGTCCCAGTAAAACTGAAAAAGTGATATTTTGCAGCACATTGAAGACTATGGCGAAAATTGAACTAGTCTCAAATAAAACCCAGAAACAGGAGTTCCAAGAAACTGCTTTCTGATATGTGCATTCATTTCAGAGAGTTAAAGCTTACACTACGTTGCCCAGTTTGGAAACTCTGTCTTTGAGGAATTTGTGAAGGGATATGAAGAGGCGCCTGGATGCTTTTGTTGAGAAAGGAAACGTCTTCCAATGAAAACTGGAGAGAAGCTTTCGGAGCAACTGTCTTGCGATGTGTGTATTCATCTCATAGAGTTAAATCATTCTTTCAATTGAGCAGTTTGCAATCACTGTTTCTATGCAACGTGAGAGAAGACATTTGGGAACGCTTTTAAGAATATACTGAAAAAGAAATACTCTCCGATAAAAACCAGAAGGAAACTTTCTGTGAAACAGATCTAGGTCATGTGAAGTCCACTCCCACAGTTAAGCTTGTGTTTTCATTGAGCAGTATTCTAACACTGTTTTAGGTTATTCAGTTAAGGGTTACTCATGAGCGCTTTGAGGCTTATGGTGAAAATGGAAATATCTTTAGATGGATACTGGAGAGGAGATTTCTGAGGAGTTGCTTTTTGATGTGTGCATTCCACTCATGGAGTTATACTTTTCTTTTCATAGAGTATTGGGGAAACCCGTTTGAAATAGATGCTACCAGGGGACATTCGGGAGTATATGCACGGCTATGGGGAAAAAGGAAATATCCTCAGACAAAAACTGGAAAGAAGCTTTCTGTGAAACTGCTTTGTGATAGATATGTCTATTCATCTCACATAGATAAAACTGTCATTCTATTACACAGTTTTGAAACTGTGTCATAAACGGATTAGTGAAGGGACATTCGGGAGCACATTCAGGCCTGGGGAAAATAGGAGATATCTTCAGATAAAAACTGGAGAGAAGGTTTCTGAGGAACTGCTTTGTGATGTGTGCATTCTACTCAGGGAGTTATACTTCTTTTCTCATATGGTGGATTTGAACACTGTTCTCTTTTTTTTTTTTTTTTTTTTTTTTGAGACGAAGTCTCGCTCTGTCACCCAGGCTGGAATGCAGTGGCCGGATCTCAGCTCACTCCAAGCTCCGCCTCCCGGGTTTACACCATTCTCCTGCCTCAGCCTCCCGAGTAGCTGGGACTACAGGCGCCCGCCACCTTGCCCGGCTAGTTTTTTGTATTTTTTAGTAGAGAAGGGGTTTCACTGTGTTAGCCAGGATGGTCTCGATCTGCTGACCTCATGATCCGTCCATCTCGGCCTCCCAAAGTGCTGGGATTACAGGCTTGAGCCACCGCACCAGGCCAAGAACACCGTTCTTGTAAAACTGAAAAAGTGATATTTTGCAGTGCATTGAGGACTATGGTGAAAAGTGAAATGTCCTGAAATAAATGCAGAAAGAAGCGTTCCAGGAAACTGCTCTCTGACATGTTCTTTCATTTCAGGGAGTTAAAGTTTACACTACGTTGCCCAGTTTGGAAACTCTGTCTTTGGGGAATCTCTGAAGAGATATTTAGTGGCGCCTGGAGGCTTGTAGAAAGAAAGGAAACCTCTTCGAATGAAATTGGAGAGAAGCTTTCTGATCAACTGCTTTGTGATGTGTGTATTCATCTCACAGAGTTAAATGATTCTTTGGTTTGAGCAGTTTGAAATCACTGTTTCTGTGGAAGATGAGAAAGGACATTTGGGAACGCTCTTAAGAGTATGCTGAAAAAGCAATACCCTCCGATAACAACCAGAAGGAAACTTTCTGTGAAACTGGTCTAGGTCATGTGAAGCCCACTCACCCAGTTAAGCTTCTATTTTCATTGAGCAATATTCTAACACTGTTTTAAGTTAGTCATCTGAGGGATACTCCGGAATGCTTTGAGGCTTATGGTGAAAACGGAAATATCTTCAGATAGGTACTAGAGAGATGATTTCTGAGGAGCTGCTTTGTGACGTGTGTATTCCACTCAAAGAGTTATACTTTTCTTCTCATAACAGATTGTGGAATCCCACTTGGTGAAAAAGCAACCATTGGACATTTGGGAGTATATGGATAGCTATGGTGAAAAACGAATGCCTTATAAGAAAAGAGGTATAAGGCCCTGAGAGGAATACATATATCAAAAAGCAGTTTCTCAGAAAGCTTTTCTCCAGTGTTGTTTGAAGACATTTCCTATTTACCCATAAACCTGAATGTGCTCCTAAATATCCCTTCACGAATCCGTCCATGACGCAGTTTGAAAACTGTGTCATAGAAAGGACGTTTTATCAATGTGAGATGAATAGACATATCTATCACAAAGCAGTTTCACAAAAAAGCTTCCTTCCAGTTTTTGTCAGAGGGTATGTCTTTTTTTACCATAGCCATCCATATACTCTCGAATGTCCCCTGCTAGCTTTTTCTCCAAACGGAATTCCCCAATCCTCTATGAGAAGAAAAGTATAACTCAGTGAGTGGAATGCACACGTCACAATACATCTCCTTGGAAATCTTCTCTCCAGTATCTATCTGAAGATATTTACGTTTTCACCATAAGAATCAAAGTGCTCCCGAGTATCCCTTGGCTGATTAACCTAAAACAGTGTTAGAATATTGTTCAATGAAAACAGAAAGTTAACTGTGTGAGTGGACTTCACATGACCTAGAGCAGATTCACAGAATATTTCCTTCTGGTTTTTATCCGAGGGTATTTGTTTTTAAGCATATTCTTAAGAGCGTTCCCAAATGTCCTTTCTCAGGTTCTAGAGAAACAGTGATTTCAGACTGCTCAATCCAAAGAATGATTTAACTCTATGAGATGAACACACACATCACAAGGCAGTTGCTCCGAAAGCTTCTGTCCAGTTTTCATTGGAAGACAATTCCTTTCTCACCAGAAACCTCTGTGTGCCACTTAATATTCCTTCACAGATTTCTAAAAGACAGAGTTTCCAAACTGGGCAATGCAGTGTAAGCTTTAACTCTCTGAAATGAATGCACACGTCAGAGAGAAGTTTCTTGGAACGCTTCTTTCTGAGTTTTATTTCAGATTATTTCACGTTTCACCATAGTCTTCAATGTGCTGCAAAATATCACTTTTTCAGTTTTACAGGAACAGTGTTCAAACGCTGCCTTATGAGAAAAGAGGTATAACTCCTTGAGTGGAATGCACATATCACAAAACAGTTTCTCAGAAAGCTTCTCTCCAGTTTTTATCTGGAGATATTTCTTATTTCCCCACACTCCTGAATGTGCTCCCGAAGGTCCCTTCACAAATCCATTCATGATGCAATTTCAAAACTGCATAGTAGGAAGAAAGCTTTATCTATGTGAGATGAATAGATATCTATCACAAAGCAGTTACACAGAAAGCTTACTTCCAGTTTTTGTCTGAGGATATTTCCTTTTTCACCATAGCTGTCCATATACTCCCGAATGCCCCCTGGTAGCTTTTTCTCCAAACGGCATTCACCAATCCTCTGTGAGAAGGAAAGTATAACTCTGTGAGTGGAATGCACACGTCAGAAAGCAGCTCCTCAGATATCTTCTCTCCAGTATCTATCTGAAGATATATCCATTTCACTGTAAGCCTCAAAGTACTACCAAGTATCCCTTAGCTGAAATATCCTGAAAAAAACCCCAGAAGGAACCTTTCCAAGAAACGGCTCTCTGACGTGTGCATTCATTTCAGAGAGTTAAAGCTTACACTACGTTGCCTAGTTTGGAAACTCTGTCTTTGATGAACCTGTGAAAGGATATTAAGTGGTACCCGGAGGCTTGTGGTGAGAAAGGACACGTCTTCCGATGAAAACTGGAGAGAAGCTTTCGGAGCAACTGATTTGCGATGTGTGTATTCATCTCATAGAGTTAAATCATTCTTTGGACTGAGCAGTTTGAAATCACTATTTCTGTGGAAACTGAGAAAGGACATTTGGAACGCTCTTAAGAATATGCTGAAAAGGAAATACCCTTCGATAAAAACAAGAAGGAAACTTCCTGTGAAACTGCTCTAGGTCACGTGAAGTCCACTCACACAGTTAAGCTTCTGTTTTCATTGAGCTGTATTCTAACACTCTTTTGGGTAAGTCAGCCTAAGGATACTGGGAAGTGCTTTGAGGCTTATGGTGAAAACGGAAATATCTTCAGCTAGATACTGGAGACAAGGTTTCTGAGGAGCTGCATTGTGATGTGTACATGCTACTGACAGAGTTATACTTTTCTTCGTATAGAGGATTGGGGAATCCCCTTTGGAGAAAAAGGTACCAGGGGACACTCGGGAGTATATGGACAGCTATCATGAAAAAGGAAATACCCTCAGACAAAAGCTGGAAAGAAGATTTCTGTGAAACTGCTTTGTCATAGATATGTCTATTCATCTCACATACATAAAACTTTCTTTCTATTACGCAGTTTTGTAACTGCGTCATGGACGGATTTGAGATGGGACATTTGGGAGCACATTCAGACATGTGGGGAAATAGGAGATATCTTCAGATAAATACTGAAAAGAAGCTTTCTGAGAAACTGCTCTGTGATGTTTGCATTCCACTCAGGGAGATATACCCCTTTTCTCATAAGGCAGTGTTTGAACACTGTTCCTGTAAAACTGAAAAAGTGATATTTTGCAGTGCTTTGAAGAGAATGGTGAAAAGTGAAATATCCTAAAATAAAACCCAGAAAGAAGCATTCGAAGAAACTGGTCTCTGACATGTGCATTCATTTCAGAGAATTAACGCTTACCATACGTTGCCTAGTTTGGAAACTCTGTCTTTGAGGAATCTGTGAAGGGATATTAAGTGGTTCCCGGAGGATTGTGGTGAGAAAGGAAATGTCTTCTGTTGAAAATGGTGAGGCTTCAGGAGCAACCGCTTTGTGAAGTGTGTATTCATATCATAGAGTTAAGTCATTCTTTGGATTGAGCAGTTAGAATTCACTTTTTCCGTGGAATCTGAGAAGGGACATTTGGGAACGCTCATAAGAATATGCTGCAAAAGAAATACTCTCTGATAAAAAACAGAAGGAAACTTTCTGTGAAACTGCTCTAGGTCACGTGAAGTGCACTCACATAGTTAAGCTCCAGTTTTCATTAAGCAGTATTCTCACACTGTTTTAGGTTGGTCAGCTAAGGGATACTCGGGAGCACTTTGAGGCTTACAGTGAAAACAGAAATATCTTCAGATAGAGACTGGAGAGAAGATCTCTGAGGAGCTGCTTTGTGACGTGTGCATTCCACTCAGAGAGTTATGCTTTCCTTCTCAGAGAGGATTGGGGAATCTGGTTGGAGAAAATGCTACCGGGGGGCATTCGGGAGTATATGGGTGGCTACAGTGAAAAAGGAAATATCCTCAGACAAAAACTGGAAATAAGCTTTCTGTGAAACTGCTTTGTGATAGATATGTCTATTCATGTCACATAGACAAGCTTTCTTTCTATTACGCAGTTTTGAAACTGCGTCATGGATGGATTCACAAAGAGACATTCGGGAGCACATTCAGGCCTGTGGGGAATAGGTGGTATCTTCAGATAAAAACTGGAGAGAAGCTTTCTGAGAAACTGCTTTGTGATGTGTGTATTCATCTCATAGAGTTCAATTATTCTTCAGATTGAGTAGTTTGAAATCACTGTTTCTGTGGAACCTGAGAAAGGACATTTGGGAACGCTCTTAAGAATACGATGAAAAAGCAATACCCTCTGATAAAAACCAGAAGGAACTTTCTGTGAAACGAATCTAGGTCACATGAATTTTACTCACACAGTTAAGCTTCCATTTTCAATGAGCAGTATTCAAACACTGTTTTAGGTTACTCAGTTGAGGGATACTCGGGAGCACTTTGAGGCTTACGGTGAAAAAGGAAATATCCTCAGATAGATAATGGAGAGAATATTTCTGAGGAGTTGTTTTATGACGTGTGCATTCCACTCACAGAGTTTTACTTTTTTTCTCATAGAGGATTCGGGAATCCTGTTTGGAGAAAACGCTACCAGGGAACATTCAGGAGTATATGGACGGCTCTGATAAAAAAGGAATTATCCTTCAAAAAAAACTGGAAAGAAGTTGTCTGTGAAACTGCTTTGTGATAGATATGTCTATTCATATCACATAGATAAAACTATCTTTCTATTACGCAGTTTCAAAATTGCATCATTAAAGGATTCGCGAACGGACTTTCGGGAGCTCATTCAGACCTGTTGGGAAATAGGACGTATCTTCAGATAAAAACTGGAGAGAAGCTTTCTGAGAAACTGTTTTGTGATGTGTGCATTCCACTCAGGGCGTTATACCTCTTTTCTCATAAGGCAGTGTTTGAATACTGTTCCTGTAAAACTGAAAAAGTGATATTTTCCACTGCATTGAAGACTGTGGCGAGAAGTGAAATATCTTGAAATAAAACCCAGAAAGAAGCGTTCCAAGAAACTTCTCTCTGACGTGTGCATTCATTTCAGACAGTTAAAGCTTACACTGCATTGCCCAGTTTGGAAACTCTGTCTTTTAGAAATCTCTGAAGGGATATTAAGTGATGCATGGAGGCTTGTGGTGAGAAAGGACACGTCTTCCGATGAAAACTGGAGAGAAGTTTTGGGAGCAACTGCTTAGTGATGTGTGTATTCATCTCATAGAGTTAAATCATTCTTTGGATTGAGCATTTTGAAATCACTGTTTCTGTGGAAACTGAGAAAGGACATTTGGAAACTCTCTTAAGAATATGCTGAAAAAGAAATACCCTCCGATAAAAACCAGAAGGAAACTTTCTGTGAAACTACTCAAGGTCACGTGAATTTCACTCACACAGTTAAGCTTCTCTTTTCATTGAGCAGTATTCTAACACTGTTTTAGGTTACTCAGCTAAGGGATACTCGGGAGCACTTTGAGGCTTACGGTGAAAACGGAAATATCTTCAGATAGATACTGGAGAGAAGATTTCTGAGGAGCTGTTTTGTGACGTGTGCATTCCACTCACAGAGTTATACTTCTCTTCTCATAGAGGATTGGGGAATATCTTTTGGAGAAAATGCTACTAGGGGACATTTGGGAGTGTATGGATGGCTATGGCGGAAAAGGAAGTATCCTCAGACAAAAAGTGGAAAGAAGTTTTCTGTGAAATTGCTTTGTTATAGGTATGTCTATTCATCTCCCATAGATAAAACTTCCTTTCTACTACACAGTTTTGAAACTGTGCAATGGATGGATTCACGAAGGGACATTTGGGAGTTCATTCAGGCCTGTGGGGAAATTACAGATATTGCCAAATAAAAACTGGACAGAAGCATTCTGAGAAATTGCTTTGTGATGTGTGCATTCCACTCAGGGACTTATACCTCTTTTCTCATAAGGCACTGTTTGAACAGTGTTCTTATAAAACTGAAAAAGTTATACTTTGCAGCGCATTAAACTCTATGGCAAAAAGTGAAATATCCTGAAATAAAAACCAGAAAGAAGCGTTCCAGGAAACTGCTCTCCGACGTGTGCATTCCTTTCAGAGATTTCAAGCTTACACTACGTTGCCTATTTGGAAACTCTGTCTTTGAGGAATCTGTGAAGGAATATTAAGTGGGACTCGGAAGCTTGTGGTGGGAAAGGAAATGTCTTCTGATGAAAACTGGAGAGATTCTTTCAGAGCAACTGTTTTGTGATGTGTATTCATCTCATAGAATTAAATCATTCTTCAGATTGAGCAGTTTGAAATCACTGTTACTGCGGAACCTGAGAAAGGACATTTGAGAACACTTTTAAGAATATGATGAAAAAGAAATACCCTCCAATAAAAACCAGAAGGAAACTTTCTGTGAAACTGCTCTAGGTCACGTGATTTCCACTCGCACAGTTAAGCTTCTGTTTTCATTGAGCAGTATTCTAACACTGTTTTAGGTTAGTCAGCTAAGGGATACTCTAAAGTGCTTTGAGGCTTATGGTGAAAACCGAAATATCTTCTACTAGGTGCTGGAGAAAAGATTTCCAAGGAGCTGCTTTGTGACGTATGCATTCCACTCACAGAGTTATACTTTTCTTCGTATAGAGGATTGGGGAATTCTGTTTTGGAAAAAAGCTACCAGGGGACATTCAGGAGTATATGGATGGCTATAGTGAAAAAGGAAATACCCTCAGACTAAAACTGGAAAGAAGCTTTCTGTGAAACTGCTCTGTGATAGATATGTCTATTCATCTGCCATAGACAAAACTTTCTTTCTATGACACAGTTTTGAAACTACGACATAGAGGGATTCACGAAGGGACATTCCGGAGCACATTCAGGTCTGTGGGGAAATAGGAGATATCGTCAGATAAAAACTGGAGAGAAGCTTTCCGAGAAACTGCTTTGTGATGTGTGCATTCCACTCAGGGACTTATACCTCTTTTCTCATAAGGCAGTGTTTGAACACTGTTCCTGTAAAATGGAAAAAGTGATATTTTGCAGCGCATTGAAGACTATGGAAAAAATTTAAATATCCTGAAATAAAACCAAGAAAGAAGTGTTCCAAGAAACTGCTCTCTTACGTGTGCCTTCATTTCAGAGAGTTAAAGCTTACACTACATTGCTCAGTTTGGAAACTCTGTCTTTTAGGAATCTGTGAAGGTATGTTTAGTGGCACACAGAGGCTTGTGGTGAGAAAGGAAACGTCTTCTGATGAAAAGTGGAGATAAGCTTTCAGAGCAACTGCTTTGTGATGTGTGTATTCATCTCATAGAATTAAGTCATTCTTAGGATTGAGCAGTTTGAAATCACTGTTTCTGTGTAACCTGAGAAAGGACATTTGGGAACGCTCTTAAGAATATGTTGAAAAAGAAATACACTGATAAAAACCAGAGGGAAACTTTCTGTGAAGCTGCTCTAGGTCACCTGAAGTCCACTTGCACAGTTAAGCTTCTGTTTCCGTTGAGCAGTATTCTAACACTGTTTTACGTTTGTCAGCTAAGGGATAGTCGGGAGTGCTTTGAGGCTTATGGTGAAAACGGAAATATCTTCCCATAGACACTGGAGAGAAGATTTCCGAGGAGCTGGTTTGTGACGTGTGAATTCCACTCACAGAGTTATACTTTTCTTCTCATAGAGGATTGGGAAATCTCGTTTGGAGAAAAAGCTACCATGGGACATTTGGGAGTATATGGATGGCTATGGTGAAAAAGGAAATATCCTCAGACAAAAACTGGAAAGAAGCTTTCTGTGAAACTGCTTTGTGATAGATATGTCTATTCATCTCACATAGATAAAACTTTCTTTCTATTACGCTGTTTTGAAACTGCTTCATGGGTGGATTTGCGAAGAGAAATTTGGTAGTAATTCAGGCCTGTGGGGAAATAGGAAATATCTTCAGCTAAAAACTGGAGAGAACCTTTCTGAGAAACTGCTTTGTGATGTGTGCATTCCAATCAGGGAGGTATACCACTTTTCTCATAAGGCAATGTTTGAACACTCTTCCTGTAAAACTGAAAATGTGATATTTTGAAACGCATTGAAGACTATGGTGAAAAGTGAAAATCCGGGAGTAAAACCCAGAAAGAAGCGTTGCAAGAAACTACTCTCTGACGTGTGCATTGGTTTCAGAGAGTTAAAGCTTACACTACGCTGCCCAGTTTGGAAACTCTGTCTGAGGAATCTGTGAAGTGATATTAAGTGGTGTCCGAAGCCTTGTGGTGAGAAAGGAAACGTCTTCCTATGAAAACTGGAGACAAGCTTTTGGAGCAACTGCCTTGTGATGTGTGTATTCATCTCATAGAGTTAAATCATTCTTTGGGTTGAGCAGTTTGAAATCACTGTTTCTGTGGAACCTGAGAAAAGACATTTGGGAACGCTCTTAAGAATGTACCGAAAAAGCAATACCCTCTGATAAAACTCAGAAGGAAACTATCTGTAAAACTGCTCTAGGTCACATGAATTTTACTAACACAGTTAAGCTTCTCTTTTCATTGAGCAGTATTCTAACACCGTTTTAGGTTAGTCAGCTAAGGGATGCTTCGGAGGGCTTCGAGGCTTACTGTGAAAATGGAAATATCTTCAGATAGATACTGGAGAGAAGATTTCTGAGGAGCTGCTTTGTAATGTGTGCATTCCACTCACAGAGTTATACTTTTCTTCTCATAGAAGATTGGGGAATCTCGTTTGGAGTAAAAGCTACCAGGAAACATTCGGGGGTATATTGACGGCTGTGGTGAAAAAGGAAACATCCTCTGACAAAAGCTGGAAAGAAGCTCTCTGTGAAGTTGCTTTGTGATAGATATGTCTATTCATCTCACATAGATAATACTTTCTTTCTGTTATGCAGTGTTGAAACTGCGTCATGGACAGATTCGCGAGGGTATATTCAGGAGCACATTTTATCTTCAGATAAAAACTGGAGAGAAGCTTTCTGAGAAACTGCTTTGTGATGTGTGCATTCCACTCCGGGAGTTATACCTCTGTTCTCATAAGGTAGTGCTTGAACACTGTTCCTGTAAAGCTGAAAAAGTGACATTTTGCAGTGCATTGAAGACTATGGCGAAAAATGATATATCCTGAAATAAAACCCAGAAAGAAGCCTTTCAAGGAACTACTCTCTGATGTGTGCATTCATTTCAGAGAGATACAGATTACACTACGTTGCCCAGTTTGGAAACTCTGTCTTTGAGGAATCTGTGAAGGGGTATTAAGTGGTGCCCGATGGCTTGTGGTGAGAAAGGAAATGTCTTCCCATGAAAACTGGAGAGAAGCTTTCAGAGCAACTGCTTTGTCATGTGTGTATTCATCTCATAGAGTTAAAACATTCTTTGGATTGAGCAGTTTGAAATCACTGTTTTCGTGGAATCTGAGGAAGTACATTTGGGAATGCTCCTTAGAACATGGAGAAAGAAATAGCCTGTGGTAAAATCCAGAAGGAAGCTTTCTGTGAAACTGCTCCATGTCATCTTAACTGCTCTCGCTTAGTTAAGCCTCTCTTTTCATTGAGCAGTCTTCTAACTCTGTTTATGTGTAGCGTGTGAAGGGATATTCAGGAGCGCTTTGAGGCTTATGGTGAAAAAGAAAATATGTTGAGAACGAAACTGGAGAGAAGCTTTCCGAAGAACCACTTTGTGACGTGTGCATTCCACTCAAGGTGTTATACCTCTCTTCTCCTACAGCATCGGGGAAACCCTTTTGGAGAAGAACTTACCAAGTGTAATTCAGGAGCATGTTGATGCCTATGGTGAAAAGAGAAATAGCCTCAGACAGAAACTGGAAAGAAGCTTTCTATGAAACTGCTCTGTGATATGTGTATTCATCTCACATAGATAAATTTTTCTTTACATTACGCAGCTTGGAAACTCTGTCATGGATGGATCCATGAAGGGACATTCGGGAGGACATTCAGGGCTATGGTGAAAAAGGAAATATGCTCAGATGAAAACTGGAGAGAAGCTTTCTGTGAATCTGCTTTTTGCTATATTTATTCATCTCACATAGATAAAGCTTTCTTTACATTATGCAGCTTGGAAACTCTGTCATGGATGGATCCATGAAGGGACATTGGGGAGCACATTCAGGACTATGGTGAAAATGGAAATATCTTTAGATAATTACTGCAGAGAAGCTACCTGAGAAACTGCTTGATGATATGTGCATTCCACTCAGGGAATTATACCTCTTGTCTTATTAGGCAGTGTTTGAACACTGTTCCTGTAAAACCGAAAAAGTGATATTTCGGAGTACATTGAAGACTATGGGGAAAAGTGAACTATCCTCAAGTGGAACCTAGAAAGAAGAGTTTCAAGAAATTGCTCTCTGATATGGGCATTCGCTTTACAGAATTAAAGTGTACTCTACATTGCCCAGTGTGCAAACTCTGTCTTTGAAGAATATGCGAAGGGATACTAAGTGTCACCCCAGAGGCCTGTGGTGAGCAAGGAAATGTCTTCCCATGAAAACTGGAGAGAAGCTTTCTGAGGAACTGCTTTTTGATGTGTGTATTCATCCCACAGAGTAAAACCATTCCTTGGATTGAGCGGTTTGAAATCACTGTTTCTGTGGTATCTCAGGAAGGACATTTGGCATCATTCTTTGGAATATGGAGAAAGAAATATCCTCAGATGAAAACCAGAAGGAAGCTTTCGGTGAAACTGCTATGTGTAGTGTGAATTCCTCTCACTCAATTAAGCTTCCGTTTCCATTGAAGAGTTTTCTAACTGTTTATTTTTAGCATACGAAAGGATATTCAGAAGTGCTTTGAGTCTTACAGTGAGAAAGCAAATATGTTCAGATAGAAACTGGAGAGAAGCTTTCTGAGGAACTGCTTTGTGACATGCGCATTTTACTCACAGTAGTGTACGTGTCTTCTCATACAGCATCAGGGAAACCCTTTTGGACAAAAACATAACAAGGGATATTTGGGAGTATATTGACGCCTATAGTGAAAAGGGAAATAGCCTCAAGGGAAAGCTGGAAAGAAGCTTTCTATGAAACTGCTCTGTGCTATGTGTATTCATCTCACATAGATAAAGCTTTCTTTACATTACGCAGCTTGCAAACACTGTCATGGACAGATCCGTGAAGGGACATTTGGGAGAACATTCTGGACTATGGTGAAAAAGGAAATATCTTCAGATAAAAACTGGAAAGAAGCTTTCTGTGAATCTGCTTTATGCTATGCTTATTCATCTCACACAGCTAAAGCTTCCTTTACATTACGCAGCTTGGAAACTCCTTCATGGATGGAATCACGAAGGGACATTCGGGAGCACATTCAGGCCAATGGTGAAAAAGGAAATATCTTCAGAAAAAAACCAGAGAGAAGTTTTCTGAGAAACTGCTTTATGATGTCTGCATTCCAGTCAGGGAGTTATAACTCCTTTCTCAGAAGGCAGTGTTTGAACACTTTTCCTGTAAAACCGAGGATGTTATATTTTGGAGTGCATTGAAAACTATGGGGAAAAGTGAACTGTCCTCAAATAAAACCCAGAAAGAAGCCTTCCAAGAAACTGCTCTCTGATATGTGTTTTCATTTCACAGAGTTAAAGCTTTCTCTGCATGGCCCAGTTTGGAAGCACTGTCATTGAGGAATCTGTGAAGTTATATTAAGTGGCGCCCGGATGTCTGTGGTGAGCAAGGAAATGTCTTCCGTTGAAAACTAGGGAGAACCTTTCTGAGCAACTGCTTTGTGACATGTGTATTCATCTCATAGAGTTAAGTCATTCTTTGGATTGAGCAGTTTGAAATCACTGTTTCTGTGGAATCTGAAGAAGGACATTTGGGAACGCTCTTTAAAATATGGAGAAAGAAATATCCTCTGATATAAACCAGAAGGAAGCTTTCTGTGAAACTGCTATGTGTCACGTGAATTCCTTTCTCTCAGTTAAGCTTCTCTTTTCATGGAGCACTTTTCTAGCACTCTTTATGTTTAGCGAATGAAGGGATATTTGGGAGTGCTTTGAGGCTTACGGTAAAAAAGGAAATATGTTCAGATAGAAACTGGAGAGAGGCTTTCTGAGGAACTGCTTTGTGACCTGTGCATTTCATTCAGTGTTATACCCCTCTTCTCAGAAAGGATTGGGGAATGCCTTTTGGAGAAAAAGATACCAAGGGACATTCAGGTGTATATGGACGGCTATGGTGAAAAAGGAAATAGCCTCACAGAAAAACTGGAAAGAAGCTTTCTGTGAACCTGATTTTTGATATTTTTATTCATCTCACATAGATAAAATTTTCTTTACGTTATGCAGCTTGGAAACTCTGTCATGGATAGATCTGCAAAGGGACATTCGGGAGCACATTCAAGACTATTTTGAAAATGGAAATATCTCAGATAAAAACTGGAGATAAGCTTTGTGAGAAACTGCGTTGTGATGTGTTCATTCCACTCAGGGAGTTATACCTATTTTCTCATAATGCAGTGTTTGAACACGTTTCCTGTAAAACTGAAAAAGTGATATTTCAGAGTGCATTGAAGACTATGCTGAAAATTGAACTATCCTCAAATAAAACCCAAAAGAAGCATTCCAAGAAGCAGCTCTCTGATTTGCACATTTATTTCACAGAATTAAAGCTCACTCTACATTGCCCAGTTTGGAAACTCTGTCTTTGAGGAATCTGCGAAGAGATATTAAGTGACGCCTGGGGGCCTGTGGTGAGCAAGAAAATTTCTTCCGTTGAATACTGGAGAGAAGCTTTCTGAGCAACTGCTTTGTGATATGTGGATTCATTTCATAGAGTTAAATCATTCTTTGGATTGAGCAGTTTGAATTCATTGTTTCTGTGGAGCCTGAGAAAAGACACTTGGGAACGGTCTTTAGAATATGCTGAAAAGGAAATACCCTCAGATAAAAACCACAAGGAAGCTTTCTGTGAAACTGCTCTCAGTCATGTGATTTCCACTCACACAGTTCAACTTCTCTTTTCATTGAGAAGTATTCTAACACTGTGTGTAGTCTGTGAAGGGATACTCGGAAGCGCTTTGAGGCTTACGGTGAAAATGGAAATATCTTCAGAGAAACACTAGAGAGAAGCTTTCTGAGGAGCTGCTTTGTGACGTGTGCATTCCACTCACAGAGTTATACTTTTCTTCTCATACAGGATTGACGAATCCCTTTTGGAGAAAAAGCTACCTAGGGACATTCAGGGGTATATAGATGGCTATTGTGAAAAAGGAATTACCCTCCGAGAAAAATGGGAAAGAAGCTTTCTGGGAAACTGCTTTACGATAGATATGTTTATTCATCTCACATAGATAAAATTTTCTTTGTATTACACACTTTGGAAACTCCGTCAAGGACAGATCTGCCAAGGGACATTCGGGAGCACCTTCAGTCCTATGGTGAAAACGGAAATCTCTTCATATAAAAATTGGAGAGAAGATTTCTGAGAAACTGCTTCGTGATGTGTGCATTCCACTCAAGGAGATATACCTCTTTTCTCATAAGGCAGTGTTTCAACACTGTTCATGTAAAACCGAAAACGTGATATTTCATAGCGCATTGAAGACTAAGGCGAAAAGAGAACACTCCTCAAATAAAACCCAGAAAGAAGCGTTCCAAGAAACTGCTCTCTGATATGTGCATTCATTTCACAGAACTAAAGCTTACTCTACATTGCCCAGTTTGTAAACTCTGTCTTTGTGGAATCTGTGAAGGGATATTAAGTGGCTCCCAGATGACGGTGGTGAGCAAGGAAATGTCTTCCGTTGAAAACTAGAGAGAAGATTTCTCAGCAACTGCTTTGTGATGTGCGTATTCATCTCATAGAGATAAACCATTCCTTGAACTGAGTAGTTTGAAATCACTGTTTCTGTGGAATCTGAGGAAGGATATTTGGGTACGCTCTTTAGAATAGAAAAACTAGATCCCATTTGTCAATTTTGGCTTTTGTTGCTGTTGCTTTTGGTGTTTTAGACATGAAGTCCTTGCCCATGCCTAGGTCCTGAATGGTATCACCTAGATTTTCTTCTAGGCTTTTTATGGTATTAGGTCTAACATTTAAGTCTCTAATCCATCTTGAATTAATTTTCATATTCGGAGTAAGGAAAGGATCCAGTTTCAGATTTCTGCTTATGGCTAGCCAATTTTCCCAGCACCATTTATTAAATAGGGAATCCTTTCCCCATTTCTTGTTTTTCTCAGGTTTATCAAAGGTCAGATGGCTGTAGATGTGTGGTATTATTTCTGAGGACTCTGTTCTGTTCCATTGGTCTATATCTCTGTTTTGGTACCAGTACCATGCTGTTTTGGTTACTGTAGCCTTGTAGTACAGTTTGAAGTCAGGTAGCATGATGCCTCCAGCTTTGTTCTTTTGACTTAGGATTGTCTTGGAGATGCGAGCTCTTTTTTGGATCTATATGAACTTTAAAGCAGTTTTTTCCAATTCTGTGAAGAAACTCATTGGTAGCTTAAAGGGGATGACATTGAATCTATAAATTACCTTGGGCAGTATGGCCATTTTCATGATATTGATTCTTCCTATCCATGAGCATGGTATGTTCTTCCATTTGTTTATGTCCTCTTTTATTTCACTGAGCAGTGGTTTGTAGTTCTCCTTGAACAGGTCCGTTACATCCCTTGTAAAGAACTTCTGCACAGCAAAAGAAACTACCACCAGAGTGAACAGGCAACCTACAGTATGGGAGAAAATTTTTGCAATCTACTCATCAGACAAAGGGCTAATATCCAGGACATACATAGAACTTAAAGAAATTTACAAGAAAAAAACAAACAACCCCATCAAAAAGTGGGCAAAGGATATGAACAGACATTTCTCAAAAGAAGACATTCATACAGCCAACAGACACATGAAAAAATGCTCATCATCACTGGCCATCAGAGAAATGCAAATCAAAACCACAATGAGAT
>NC_037682.1:59893450-59908920 GCF_003255815.1 Theropithecus gelada
TGGGAACTGAACAATGAGATCACTTGGACTCAGGAAGGGGAACATCACACACCGGGGCCTATCATGGGGAGGGGGGAGGGGGGAGGGATTGCATTGGGAGTTATACCTGATGTAAATGACGAGTTGATGGGTGCAGTAGACCAACATGGCACAAGTATACATATGTAACAAACCTGCACGTTATGCACATGTACCCTACAACTTAAAGTATAATAATAATGAATAAATTAAAAAAAAAAAAAAAAAAACTGGAGAGAAGCTTTCTGAGAAGCTGCTTGGTGATGTTTTCATTCCACTCAGGGAGTTATAACTTTCCTCTCATAAGGCACTGTTTGAACAATGTTCCAGTAAAACTAAAAAAGTGATACTAGGAGCACATTGAAGACTATGGCGAAAAGTGAAATGTCATCAAATAAAACCCAGAAAGAAGCATTCCAAGAAACTGCTCTCTGACATGACCATTCATTTCACAGAGTTAAAGTTTACTTTACATTTCCCAGTTTGGAAAGTCTGTCTTTGAGGATTCTGCGAAGGGATATTAAGTGGCAACCATAGGCCTCTGATGAGCAAGGAAATCTCTTCCATTGAAAATTGGAGAGAAGTTTTCTGAGCCACTCTTTTCTGATGTTTGTATTCAGCTCATCTCATAGAGTTAAATCATTCTTTGGATTGAGCACTTTGAAATCACCGTTTCTGAGGAATCTGAGAAAGGACATTTGGGAACGCTCTTTAGAATATGCTGAAAAAGAAATAACCGCAGATAGAAAACAGAAGGAAGCTTTCTGTGAAACTGCTCTCTGTCATATGAATTCTGTTCTCACACTTAAGATTCTCTTTTCATTGAGCAGTATTCTAACACTATTTTTGTTTAGTGTGCAAAGGATATTCGGAAGCACTTTGAGGCTTATGGTGAAAAAGGAAATACCTTCAGATGGAAACTGGAGAGAAATTTTCAAAGGAGCTGCTTTGTAACATATGTCATCCACTCACAGAGATATACTTTTCTTCACTAGCGAATTGGGGAATCTCTTTTAGAGAAAAAGCTACCAAAGGACATTCGGGAATATATGGACAACTATGGTGAAATAGGAAATATCCTAAGACAAAAACTGGAAAGAAGCACTCTGTGAAACGGCTTTGTGATAGATATGTGTATTCGTCGCACATAGATAAATCTTTCTATATATTACGCAGTTTTGAAACTGCATCATTGACGGATTAGTGAAGGGACATTCGGGAACTCATTCAGGCCTGTGGCAAAATAGGACATACTTTCAGATAAAAACTGGAGAGAAGCTTTCTGAGAACTGCTTTGTGATGTGTGCATTCCACTCAGGGAGTTATACCTCTTTTCTCATATGGTAGTATTTAAACACAGTTTCTGTAAAACAGAAAAAGTGATATATTGCAGCACATTGAAGACTGGGGTGAAAAGTGAAATACCCTGAAATAAAACCCAGAAAGAAGCATTCCAAGAAACCGCTCTCTGACGTGTGCATTGATTTCAGAGAGTTAAAGCTTACACTACGCTGCCGAGTTTGGAAACTCTGTCTTTGAGAAATCTGTGAAGGGATATTTAGTGGCACCCGGAGGCTTGTGGTGAGAAAGAAACGTCTTCTGATGAAAATAGGAGAGAAGATTGCGGAGCAACTGCTTTGTGATGTGTGTATACATCTCATGGAGTTAAATCACTCTTTGGATTGAGCAGTTTGAAGTCACTGTTTCTGTTTAACCTGAGAAAGGACATTTGGGAAAGCTCTTAAGAATATGCTGAAAGAGAAATACCCTCTAATAAAACCAGTAGGAAACTTTCTCTGAAATTGCTCTAGGTCATGTGAATTCCACTCACACAGTTAAGCTTCTGTTTTCATTGAGCAGTATTCTAACACTGTTTTAGGTTACTCAGCTAAGGGATACTCGGGAGTGCTTTGAAGCTTATGGTGAAAAGGGAAATATCTTCAGAGAGATACTGGAGAGAAGATTTCCAAGGAGCTGCTTTGTGATGTGTGGATTTGGCTCACAGAGTTATACTTTTCTTCTCAGAGAGGATTGGGGAATCCCATTTGGAGAAAACACTACTAGGGGACAATCGGGAGTATATGGATGGCTATGGTGAAAAAGGAAATATCCTCAGACAAAAACTGGAGAGAAGCTTTCTGTGAAACTGCTTTGTGATAGATATGTCTATTCATCTCACAGAGATAAAACTTTCTTTCTATTACACAGTGTTGAAACTGCGTCATGGACGGATTGGCGAAGGGACATTCGGGAACACTTTCAGGCCTGTGGGGAAATAGGAAATATCTTCAGCTAAAAACTGGAGGGACCTTTCTGAGAATCTGCTTTGTAATATGTGTTATCCACTCAGGGAGTTATACCTCTTTTCTCATAAGTCAGTGTTTGAACACCGTTTCTGTAAAACTGAAAAAGTGATATTTTGCAGTGCATTGAAGACTATGGCAAAAAATGAAATATCCTGAAATAAAACTCAGAAAGAAGAGTTCCAAGAAACTGCTCTCTAACGTGTGCATTAGTTTCAGAGAGTTAAAGCTTACACTACGATGACCAGTTTGGAAACTCTGTCTTTGAGGAATTTCTGAAGGAATATTAAGGGGTGCCTGGAGGCTGGTGGTGAGAATGGAAACGTCTTCCAATGAAAACTGGAAAGAAACTTTCAAAGCAACTGCTTCATAATGTGTATATTCATCTCATAGAGTTAAATCAGTCTTTGGATTGAGCAGTTTGAAATCACTGTTTCTGTGGAACCTGAGAAAGGACATTTGGAAACGCTCTTAAGAATATGCTGAAAGAGAAATATCCTCCAATAAAAACCAGAAAGAAACTTTCTGTGAAACTGTCCTAGGTCTCATGAATTCCACTCTCACACTTAAGCTTCTGTTTTCATTGAGCAGTATTCTACCACTGTTTTAGGTAATCAGCTAAGGGATACTCGGGAGCTCTTTGAAGTTTATGGTAAAAACGGAAATATCTTCTGATACATATTGGAGAGAAGCTTTCCGAGGAGCTGCTTTGTGACGTGTGCATTCCACTCACAGAGTTATACCTTTCTTCTCATAGAGGATTGGGGAATCCTGTTTGGAGAAAATGCTACCAGGGGGCATTCAGGAGGAAATGGATGGCTATGGTGAAAAAGGAAGTATCCTCAGACAAAAACTGGAAAGAAGCTTTCTGTGAAACTGCTTTGTGATAGATATGTCTTTTCATCTCTCATAGATAAAACTTTCTTTCTATTACGCAGTTTTGAAACTGTGTCATGGACAGATTCACGAAGGGACATTCGAGAGCACATTCAGGAGAGTGGGGAAATAGGAAATATCTCCAGATAAAAACTGGAGAGAAGCTTTCTTAGAAACTGATTTGTGATGTGTTCGTTCCAGTCAGGGTGTTACACCTCTTTTCTCATAAGGCAGTGTTTGAACACTGTTCCTGTTAAACTGAAAATGTGATATTTTGCAGTGCATTGGAGACTACGGTGAAAAGTGAAATATCCTGAATTAAAATGCAGTAAGAAGCATTCCAAGAAACTACTCTCTGACGTGTGCATTCATTTCAGAGAGTTAAAGTTTACACTACGTTGCCCAGTTTGGAAACTCTGTCTTTGAGGAATCTGAGAAGGGATATTAAGTGGCGCCCGGAGGCTTGTGGTGAGAAAGGAAACATCTTCCAATGAAAACTGGAGAGAAACTTTTGGGGCAGCGGCTTTGTGATGTGTGTATTCATCTCATAGAGTTAAATCATTCTTTGGATTGAGCAGTTTGAAATCACTGTTTCTGTGGAACCTGAGAAAGGACATTTGGGAATGCTCTTAAGAATATGCTGATAAAGAAATAACCTCCGAGAAAAACCAGAAGGAAACTTCCTGTGAAACTGCTCTGGCTCATGTGAAGTCCACTCGCACTGTTAAGCTTCTGTTTTCATTGAGCAGTTTTCTTACACTCTTTCAGATTAGTCAGCTAAAGAATACTCGGGAGCGCTGTGAGGCTTACGGTGAAAACGGAAATATCTTCAGATAGATACTGGAGAAAAGATTTCCGAGGAGTTGCTTTGTAACATGTTCATTCCACTCACAGAGTTATACGTTTCGTTTCATAAAGGATTGGGTAATCCCATTTGGAGAAAACGGTACCAGGGACATTCGGGAGTATATGGACGGCTATGGTGAAAAAAGAAGTATCCTCAGACAAAAACTGGAAAGAAGATTTCTGTGAAAATGCTTTGTGATAGATATGTCTATTCATCTCACATAGATACAACCTTCTTTCTATTACACAGTTTTGAATATGCGTCATGGACGGATTTGTGAAGTTACATTCGTTAGCACATTCAGGCCTGTTGGGAAATAGGAAATATCTCCAGATAAAAACTGAAGAGAAGGTTTCTGAGAAACTGCTTTGTGATGTGTACATTCCACTCAGGGAGTTATACCTCTTTTCTCATAAGGCAGTGTTTGAAAACTGTTCCTGTAAAACTGAAAAAGTGATATTTTGCAGCATATTGAAGACTATGGTGAAAAGTGAAATATCCTGAAATAAAACTCAGAAAGAAGGGTTTCAAGAAACTGCTCTCTAACCTGTGCATTCATTTCAGAGAGTTAAAGCTTACACTACGTTGACCAGTTTGGAAACTCTGTCTTTGAGGAATTTCTGAAGGGATATTAAGGGGCGCCCGGAGGCTTGTGGTGAGAATGGAAATGTCTTCCAATGAAAACTGGAGAGAAGCTTTTGGAGCAACTGCTTCTTGATGTGTGTATTCATCTCAGAGAGGTAAATCATTCTTTGGATTGAACAGTTTCAAATCACTGTTTCTGTGGAAGCTGAGAAAGGACATTTGGAAACGCTCTTAAGAATATGCTGAAAGAGAAATACCCTCCAATAAAAAGCAGAAGGAAACTTTCTGTGAAACTCTTCTAGGTCTCGTGAATTCCACTCGCACAGTTAAGCTTATGTTTTCATTGAGCAGTATTCTAACACTGTTTTAGGTTAATCAGCTAAGGGATACTCAGGAGCGATTTGAGGCTTATGGTGAAAACGGAAATATCTTCAGATATATATAGGAAAGAAGATTTCCGAGGAGCTGCTTTGTGACGTGTGGGTTCCACTCACAGAATTATACCGTCCTTCTCATAGAGGATTGGGGAATCCTGTTTGGAGAAAATGTTACCAGGGGGCATTCGGGAGTATATGGATGGCTATGATGAAAAAGGAAGTATCCTCAGACAAAAACTGGAAAGAAGCTTTCTGTGAAACTGCTTTGTGATAGATATGTCTTTTCATCTCTCATAGATAAAATTTTCTTTCCATTACACAGTTTTGAAGCTGCGTCATGGACAGATTCATGAAGGGACATTCGGGAGCACATTCAGGAGTGTGGGGAAATAGGAAATATCTCCAGATAAAAACTAGAGAGAAGCTTTCTGAGAAACTGATTTGAGATGTGTTCATTCCAGTAAGGCTGTTACACCTCTTTTCTCATAGGGCAGTGTTTGAACACTGTTCCTGTTAAACTGAAAATGTGATATTTTGCAGTGCATTGGAGACTATGGCAAAAAGTGAAATATCCTGAATTAAAATGCAGTAAGAAGCATTCCAAGAAACTACTCTCTGACGTGTGCATTTATTTCAGAGAGTTAAAGCTTACACTATGCTATATAGTTTGGAAACTCTGTCTTTGAGGAATCTGGGAAGGGATATTAAGTGGTGCCAAGAGGCTTGTGGTGAGAAAGGAAACATCTTCCGATGAAAACTGGAGAGAAGCTTTCGGGGCAGCTGCTTTGTGATGCATGTATTCATCTCATAGAGTTAAATCATTTTTTGGATTGAGCAGTTTGAAATCACTGTTTCTGTGGAACCTGAGAAAGAACATTTGGGAACACTCTAAAAAATATGCTGAAGAAGTAACACTCTGATTAAAACCAGAAGGAAACTTTCTATGAAACTACTCTAGGTCACGTGAATTCCACTCACACTGTTAAGCATCTGTTTTCATTGAGCAGTATTCTAACACTGTTTTACGTTAATCACCGAAGGGATACTCATAAGTGAAACTTACGGTGAAAACAGAAATATCTTCAGATAGATACTGGAGAGAAGATTTCCGAGGAGCTGCTTTGTGACATGTGCATTCCACTCACAGAGTTTTACTTTTCTTCATACAGAGGACTGGGGAATCCTGTTTGGATAAAAACCTACCAGGGGACATTCGTCAGTACATGTACAGCTATGGTGAAAAAGAAAATATCCTCAGACAAAACCTTGGAAGAAGCTTTCTATGAAACTGCTTTGTGATAGGTATGTCTATTTGTCTCACATAGATAAAACTTCCTTTCTGTTACGCAGTTTTGAAACTGCATCATGGACGGATTCGAGAAGGGACATTTGGGAGCACATTAAGGCCTATGGGGAAATAAGAGATATCTTCAAGTAAAAACTGGAGAGAAGCTTTCTGAGAAACTGCTTTGTAATGTGTGCATTCCACTCACAGAGTTATACCCCTTTTCTCATAGGGCAGTGTTTGAACACTGTTCCTGTGAAACTGAAAAAGTGATATTTTGCAGCGCTTTGAAGAGTATGGCAAAAAGTGAAATATCCTGAAATAAAACACAGAAAGAAGCGTTCCAAGAATCTCCTCTCTGACATGTGCATACATTTCAGAGAGTTAAAGCTTTCACTTCATTGCCCAGTTTGGAAACTCTGTCTTTGAGGAATCTGGAAAGTTATATTAAGTGGCGCCTGGTGGTGAGAAAGGACACGTCTTCTGATGAAAACTGGACAGAAGCTTTTGGAGCAACTACTTTGTGATGTGTGTATTCATCACATAGAGTTAAATCATTCTTTGCATTGAGCAGTTTGAAATCACTGTTTCTGTGGAACCTGAGAAAGGACATTTTGAAACGCTCTTAAGAATATGCTGAAAAAGAAACACCCTCTGATAAAAAGCAGAAGGAAATATTCTGTGAAACTACTTTAGTTCACATGAAGTCCACTCGCACAGTTAAGTTTCTGTTTTCATTGAGCGGTATTCTAACACTGTTTTAGGTTAGTCAGCTAAGGGATACTCGGGAGTGCTTTGAGGCTTATGGTGAAAATGGAAATATATTCAGATAAATACTGGAGAGAAGGTTTCCAAGGAGCTGCTTTGTGACGTGTGCATTCCACTTACGGAGTTCTACTTTTCTTCTCATAGAGGACTGGGGAATCCCCTATGGAGGAAAAGCTACCAGGGGACATTCGGGAGTTTGTGGACGACTATGGTGAAAAAGGAAATATCCTCAGACAAAAACTGTCAAGAGGATTTCTATGAAACTGCTTTATGATAGATATGTCTACTCATCTCACATAGATAAAACATTCTTTCTATTATGCAATTTTGAAACTATGTCATGGACGGATTCGGGAAGGGCATTCGGGAGCACAATCTGGCCTGTGGGGAAATAGGAGGTATCATCAGATAAAACCAGGAGAGGAGCTTTCTGAGAAACTTCTTTGTGGTGTGTGCATTCCACTCAGGGAGTTATACCTCTTTTGTCATAAGGCAGTGTATAAACACTGTTCCTGTAAATTTGAAAAAGTGATATTTTGCAGCACTTTGAAGAGTATGGGGAAAAGTGAAAATCCGGAAATAAAACCCTGAAAGAAACGTTGCAGGAGTCTGCTCTCTGACGTGTGTATTTATTTCAGAGAGGTACAGCTTACACTACGTTGCCCAGTTTGGAAACTCTCTCACTGAGGAATCTGTGAAGGGATATTACGTGGTGTCTGGAGGCTTGTGGTGAGAAAGGAAACGTCTTCCGATGTCAACTGGAGAGAAGCTTACTGAGCAACTGCTTTGTGATGTGTGCATTCATCTCATAGAGTTAAATCATTCTTTGCATTGAGCAGTTTGAAATCATTTTTACTATGGAACCTGAGAAAGGACATTTCTGACTGCTTTAAAGAAACTGCTTTGGGATAGATATGTCTATTCATCTCACATAGATAGAACTTTCTTTCTATTATGAAGGTTTGAAACTGCGTCACAGACGGATTCACGAAGGGACATTTAGGTGCACATTCAGGACTGTGGGGAAATAGGCGATACCTTCATATAAAAATTGGAGAGATGCTTTCTCAGAAACTACTTTGTGATGAGTGCATTCCACTCAAAAAGTTGTACCTCTTTTCTCATAAGACAGTGTTTGAAAACTGTTCCTGTAAAACTGAAAAAGTGATATTTTGCAGCTCGTTGAAGACTGTGGTGAAAAGTGAAAATTCAGAAATAAAACCCAGAAAGAAGCATTGCATGAAACTGCTCTATGACATGTGCATTCATTTCATGAAGTTAAAACTTACACTACATTGCCCAGTTTGGAATCTCTGTCTTTGAGGAATCTGTGAAGGGATATAAAGTGGTGCATGGAAGTTTCTGTTGAGAAAGAAACGTCTTCCGTTGAAAACTGGAGAGAAGCTTTTGGAGCAACTGCTTTGGGATGTGTGTATTCACCTTGGAGAGTTAAATCATTCTTTGGATTGAGCAGTTTGATATCACTGTTGCTGTGGAACCTGAAAAAAGACATTTGGGAACGCTCTTAAGAATATGCAGAACAAGAAATACCCTCCAATAAAAACCAGAAGGAAACTTTCTGAGAAACTGCTCTACGACACGGGAAGTCCACTTTGCACAGTTAAGCTTCTGTTTTCATTGAGCAGTATTCTCACATTGTTTTAGGTTAGTCAGCTAAGGGATACTCGGGAACGCTTTGAGGCTTATGGTGAAAATGGAAATATCTTCAGATAGAAACTGGAGGGAGGCTTTCTGAGGAGCTGCTTTCTGATGTCTGCATTCCACTCACAGAATTACACTTTTCTTCTAATAGAGGATTGGGGAATACCGTTTGGAGAAAAAGCTACCAGGGGACATTCAGGTGTATATGGGCGGCTATGGTGAAAAAGGAAATATCCTCAGACAAAAACTGGAAACAAGGTTTCTTTGAAGCTGCTTTGTGATAGATATGTCTATTCCTCTCTCATAGATAAAGCTTTCTATTACGTGGTTTTGAAACTGCGTCATGGACGGATTGGCGAAGGGACATTCGGGAACACATTCAGGCCTGTGGGGAAATAGGACATATCTTCAGATAAAAACTGGAGAGAAGCGTTCTGAGAAACTGCTTTGTGATGTGTGCATTCCACTCTGGGAGTTATACCTCTTTTCTCATAAGGCAGTGTTTGAACACTGTTCCCGTAAAACTGAAAAAGTGATATTTTGCAGCATATTGAAGACTATGGTGAAACGTGAAATATCCTGCAATAAAACCCAGGAAGAAGCGTTCGAAGCACCTGCTCTCTGATCTGTGCATTCATTTCAGAGAGTTAAAGCTTACACTAGGTTGCCCAGTTTGGAAACTCTGTCTTTGAAGAATCTGCGAAGGGATACTAAATGGTGCCTGGAGACTTGTGTGAATGAAATGCCTTCCGATGAAAACTGGAGAGAATTTTTCAGAGCAACTGCTTTGTGATGCGTGTATTGATCTCATAGAGGTAAATCATTCTTTGGATTGAGCAGTTTGAAATCACTGTTTCTGTGGAAACTGAGAAAGGACATTTGGGAACGATCTTAAGAATATGCTGAAAAAGAGATACCCTCTTATAAAAAACAGAAGGAAACATAATGTGAAATTGCTCTAGGTCACGTGAAGTCCACTCACACAGTTAAACTTCTGTTTTCATTGAGAAGTGTTCTAACACTCTTTTAGGTTTGTCAGCTTAGGGATACTCGGGAGCGCATTGAGGCTTATGGTGAAAACGTAAATATCTTCAGATAGATACTGGAGAGAAGATTTCCGAGGAGCTGCTTTGTGACGTGTGCATTCCACTCACAGAGTTATACCTTTCTTCTCATAGAAGATTGGGGAATCTCGTTTGGAGAAAACGCTCTCAGGGGACATTCAGGAGTATATGAATGGCTATGGTGAGAAAGGAAGTATCCTCAGACAAAAACCAGAAAGAAGCTTTCTGTGAAACTGCTTTGTGATGGATATATCTATTCATCATACATAGATAAAACTTTCTTTCTATTATGTAGTTTTGAAACTGCATCAGGAATGCATTCCCGAAGGGACATTCGAGAGCACATTCAGGCCTGTCTGGAAATAGGAAATATCTGCAGATACAAACAGGAGAGAAGATTTCTGAGAAAATGCTTTGTTATGTGTGCATTCCACTCAGAGAGTTATACCTCTTCTCTCATAAGGCAGTGTTCTTGTAAAACTGAAAAAGTGATATTTTTCAGTGCATTGAAGACTACGGCGAAAAGTGAAATATCCTGAAATAACACCCAGAAAGAAGCATTCCAAGAAACTGCTCTCTGACGTGTGCACTCATTTCAGAGTGTTAAAGCTTACCCTATGTTGTCCAGTTAGGGAACTCAGTCTTTGAGGAATCTGTGAAGGGATATTAAGTGATGAACAGAAGCTTGTGGTAAGAAAGGAAACGTCTTCTGATGAAAACTGGAGGGAAGCTTTCGGAGCAAGTGCTTTGTGATGTGTGTATTCTTCTCCCAGAGTTAAATCATATTTGGATTGAGCAGTTTGAAATCACTGTTTCTGTGGAACCTGAGAAAGGACATTTGGGAACGCTCTTAAGAATATGCTGAAAAAGAAATACCCTCCTATAAAAACCAGAAGGAAACTTTCTGTGAAACTGCTCTAGGTCCCGTGAAGTCCACTCGCACAGTTAAGCTTCTGTTTTCATTGAGCAGAATTCTGACACTGTTTAAGTTAGTCAGGTAAGGGATACTTGGGAGCGTTTTGAGGCTTACAATGAAAATGGAAATATCTTCAGATAGAAAACGGAAAGAGGATTTTCGAGGAGCTGCTTTGTGACATGTGCATTCCACTCAGAGTTATACTTTTCTCCCCATAGAGGATTTGGAAATGCCTTTTGGAGAAAAAGTTACCAGGGGACATTCGGGAGTATATGGACGTCTATGGTGAGAAAGGAAATATCCTCAGACAAAACTGTAAAGAAGCTTTCTGTGAAACTGCTTTGTGATAGACATGTTTGTTGGTCTCACATAGATAAAACTTTCTTTCCATTACGCATTTTTAAAACGTCATCATGGACATATTCATGAAGGAACATTCGGGAGCACATTCAGGCCTACGATGAAAAAGGAGATATCTGCAGATGAAAACTGGATAGAAGCTTTCTGTGAAACTGCTCTGTGCTATGAGTATTCATCTCACTTAGGTAAAGCTTTCTTTACATTACGCAGCCCATAAACTCTATCATGGACGGATTCGTGAAGGAACATTCGGGAGCGCATTCAGGCCTATGGTGAAATAGGAAGTATCTTCAGATAAAAACTGGAGAGAAGCTTTCTGAGAAACTGCTTTGTGATGTGTGCATTTCACTCAGGGAGATATACCTCTTTTCTCATTAATCAGTGTTTGAATACTGTTCATGTGAAAGCCTCTCTTTTCATTGAGCAGTTTTCTAACCCTTTTTATCTTTATTGTGTGAAAGGATATTCGGGAACACTTTGAAGCTTGTGGTGTAAAACAAAATATGTTCGGACCGAAACTGGAGAGAAGCTTTCCGAGGAACCGCTTTGTGATGTGTGCATTCCACTCACAGTGTTATACCTCTCTTCTCATACAGCATCGAGGAAACTCTTTTGGAGAATAAGGTACCAAGTGACATTCGGGAGCATGTTGATGCCTATTGTGAAAAGGGAAATAGCCGCAGACAAATACAGGAAAGAAGCTTTCTATGAAACTGCTCTGTGATGTGTGTATTCTACTCACATACATAAAGATTTCTTTACATTACGCAGTTTGGAAACTCCTTCATGGATGAAGCTGCGAAGGGATATTCAGGATCACATTCTTCCCTATGGTGAAAAAAGAAATATCGTCAGATAAAAACTGGAGAGAAGCTTTCTCAGAAACTGCTTGGTGATGTGTGCATTCCACTCAGGGAGTTATACCTTTCTTCTCATAAGACACTGCTTGAACACTGTTCCTGTAAAACTAAAAAAGTGATATTCAGAGCACATTGAAGACTAGGGCGAAAAGTGAAATGTCGTCCAATAAAACCCAGAAAGAAGCATTCCAAGAAATTGCTCTCTAACATGACCATTCATTTCACAGAGTTAAAGCTTACCCTACATTTCTCAATTTGGAAAATCTGTCTTTGAGGATTCTGTGAAGGGCTATTAAGTGGCAACCGGAGGCTTGTGGCGAGCAAGGAAACCACTTCCGTTGAAAATTGGAGAGAAGCTTTCTGAGCAACTCTTTTGTGATGATTGTATTCATCTCATAGAGTTAAATCATTCTTTGGGTTGAGCAGTTTGAAATCACCTTCTGTGGAATCTGAAAAGGACATTTGGGAATGCTCTTTAGTATATCCTTAAAAAGAAATAACCTCAGATAGAAATCAGAAGGACGCTTTCTGTGAAATTGCTTTGTGTAGTGTAAATTCCACTCGCACAGTTAAGCTTCTGTTTTCTTTGAGCAGTATTCTAACAGTGATTTTGTTTATTCTGTGAAGGGATATTTGAGAGAGCTGTGAGGCTTACGGTGAAAAAGGAAATAGCTTCAGATAGACACTGGAGAGAAGCTTTTTGAGGAGCTGCTTTCTGATGTGTGCATTCCACTCACAGAATTACACTTTTCTCTTAATAGAGGATTGGGGAATACCGTTTGGAGAAAAAACTACCAGGGGACATTCAGGAGTATATGGACGGCTATGGTGAAAAAGGAAATATCCTCAGACAAAAAGTGGAAACAAGGTTTCTTTGAAGCTGCTTTGTGATAGATATGTCTATACCTCTCTCATAGATAAAACTTTCTTTCTATTGCGTGGTTTTTAAACTGTGTCATGGACGGATTCACGAAGGGACGTTCGGGAACACTTTCAGGCCTGTGGGGAAATAGGACATATCTTCAGATAAAAACTGGAGAGAATCTCTCTGAGAAACTACTTTGTGATGTGTGCATTCCACTCTGGGAGTTATACCACTTTTCTCATAATTCAGTGTTTGAACACTGTTCCTGTAAAACTGAAAAAGTGATATTTTGCAGTGCATTGAATTCTATTGTGAAACGTGAAATATCCTGCAATAAAACCCAGAAAGAAGCATTCCAAGAAACAGCTGTCCAACGTGTGCATTCATTTTAGAGAATTAAGGCTTACACTACCTTATCCAGTTTGGAAACTCTGTCTTTGAGGAATCTGTGAAGGGATATTAAGTGGCATCCAGAGGCTTGTGGTGAGAAAGAAAATGTTTCTGATGAAAACTGCAGAGAAGATTTTGGAGCAACTGCTTTGTGATGTGTGTATTCATCACATAGAGTTTAATCATTCTTTGGATTGAACAGTTTGAAATCACTGTTTCTGTGGAACCTGAGAAAGTACTTTTGGGAATGCTCTAAAGAATATTCTGAAAAGAAATTCTCTCCAATGAAAACCAGAAGAAATCTTTCTGTGAAACTGCTCTAGATCACGTGAAGTCCACTCACACACTTAAGCTTCTGTTTTCATTGAGCAGTATTCTCTCACTGTTTCAGGTTAGTCAGCTAAGTGATATTCGGGAATGCTTTGAGGCATATGGTAAAAATGGAAATGTCTTCAAATAGATGCTGGAGAGAAGATTTCCGAGGAGCTGCTTTTTGACGTGTGTATCCCACTCACAGAGTTATACTTTTCTTCTCATAGAGCATTGGGGAATCCTGCTTGGAAGAAAAGCTACCAGGGAACCTTGTTGAGTATACGGACGGCTATGGTGAAAAAGGAAATACAGTCAGATGAAAAGTGGAAAGAGTCTTTCTGTGAAACTGCTGTGTGATAGATATGTTTATTCATTTCACATAGATAAAATTTTCCTTTCTCTACCCAGTTTTGCAAAGCCGTCATGGACGGATTCTCGAAGGGACACTCGGGAGCACATTCAGGCCTACGGTGGAAAAGGAGATATCTTCTGATAAAAATAGAAGAGAAGGTTTCTGAGAAACTGCTTTGTGATGTGTGCATTCCACTCAGGGAGTTATACCTCTTTTCTCATAAGACAGTGTTTGAACACTGTTCCTGTAAAACCGAAAAAGTAATATGTACGAACACATGAAAGACTATAGTGAAAAGTGAAATATCCTCAAATAAAGCCCAGAAAGAAGCATCCCAAGAAACTGCTCTCTGATATGTGCATTTATTTCACAGAGTTAAAACTTACTCTACATTGCACAGGTTGGAAACTCTGTCTTTGAGGAACTTGTGAATTGATATTAAGTGGCACCTGGAGGCTTGTGGTGAGCAAGGAAACGTCTTCCAATGAAAATTGGAGAGAAGCTTTCTGAGCAACTGCTTTCTGATGTGTGTATTCGTCTCATAGAGTTAAACCATTCTTTGGATTGAGCACTTTGAAATTACTGTGTTTGTGGAATCTGAGGAAGGAAATTTGGGAACGCTCCTTAAAATATTGAGAAAGAAATATCCTCAGGTAAAATACAGAAGGAAGCTTTCCATGAATCTACTCTGCTTTGTCTTAATTCCTCTCACTCAGTTAAACCTCACTTTTCATTGCGCAGTTTTCTAACTCTGTTAATGATTAGCATGTGAAGGGATATTCGGGAGTGCTTTGAGGTTATGGTGAAAAAGGAAATATGTTTAGACCGAAACTGGAGAAAAGCTTTCTGAGGAACTGCTTTGTGACGTGTGCATTCCACTCACAGTGTTATATCTCTCTTCTCATCCAGCATAGGGGAAACCCTTTTGGAGAAGAAGGTAGCAAGTGATATTTGGGAGCATGTTGACACCTATGATGAAACGGGAAATAGCCTCAGATAAAAACTGGAAAGAATCTCTCTATGTAACTGCTCTGTGATTTTTGTATTCATCTCACATAGATAAAGCTTCCTTTACATTACTGCAGGTTGGAAACTCTGTCACAGACGAGCCCCCAAAGGGACATTCGGGAACACATTCAGGACTATGGTGAAAAAGGAAATATCTTCAGATAAAAAGTGGAAAGAGGTTTCCTGGCAATCTGCTTTTTGCTATATTTATTCATCTCACATAGATAAAACTTTCCTTTCATTATGCAGCTTGGAAACTCCGTCATGAATGGAGCCATGAAGGGATATTCGGGATCACATTTGGGCCTTTGGTGAAAAAGGAAATATAGTCAGATAAAAAGTGGAGAGAAGGGGGGCGGAGCAAGATGGCCGAATAGGAACAGCTCCAGTCTCCAACCCCCAGCGCGAGCGACACAGAAGACTGGTGATTTCTGCATTTTCAACTGAGGTACTGGGTTCATCTCACTGGGGAGTGCCAGACGATCGGTGCTGGTCAGCTGCTGCAGCCCGAGCAGCGAGAGCTGAAGCAGGGCGAGGCATCACCTCACCTGGGAAGCGCAAGGGGGAAGGGAATCCCTTTTCCTAGCCAGGGGAACTGAGACACACAACACCTGGAAAATCG
>NC_037682.1:59958887-59977651 GCF_003255815.1 Theropithecus gelada
GGCAAAGACTTCATGTCTAAAACACCAAAAGCAATGGCAGCAAAAGCTAAAATTGACAAATGGGATCTCATTAAACTAAAGAGCTTCTGCACAGCAAAAGAAACTACCATCAGAGTGAACAGGCAACCTACAGAATGGGAGAAAATTTTTGCAATCTACTCATCTGACAAAGGGCTAATATCCAGAACCTACAAAGAACTCAATCAAATTTACAAGAAAAAAACAAACAACCCCATCAAAAAGTGGGCAAAGGATATGAACAGACATTTCTCAAAAGAAGACATTCATACAGCCAACAGACATATGAAAAAATGCTCATCATCCCTGGCCATCAGAGAAATGCAAATCAAAACCACAATGAGATACCATCTCACACCAATTAGAATGGCGATCATGAAAATGTCAGGAAACAACAGGTGCTGGAGAGGATGTGGAGAAACAGGAACACTTTTACACTGTTGGTGGGATTGTAAACTAGTTCAACCATTATGGAAAACAGTATGGCGATTCCTCAAGGATCTAGAACTAGATCTACCATATGACCCAGCCATCCCATTCCTGGGTATATACCCAAAGGATTATAAATTATGCTGCTATAAAGACACATGCACACGTATGTATATTGCAGCACTATTCACAATAGCAAAGACTTGGAATCAACCCAAATGTCCATCAGTGACAGACTGGATTAAGAAAATGTGGCACATATACACCATGGAATACTATGCAGCCATAAAAAAGGATGAGTTTGTGTCCTTTGTAGGGACATGGATGCAGCTGGAAACCATCATTCTTAGCAAACTATCACAAGAACAGAAAACCACACACCACATGTTCTCACTCATAGGTGGGAACTGAACAATGAGATCCCCTGGACTCAGGAAGGGGAACATCACACACCGGGGCCTATCATCGGGAGGGGGGTGGGGGGGAGGGATTGCATTGGGAGTTGTACCTGATGTAAATGACGAGTTGATGGGTGCAGCACACCAACATGGCACAAGTATACATATGTAACAAACCTGCACGTTATGCACATGTACCCTACAACTTAAAGTATAATAATAATAAATAAATTAAAATCAAAAAGAAATTAAGAGGAGAAAAAATAGTATTTTATATTTATTTGTATATTTACCATTTCTTCTCCTCTTTATTCCTTCCTGTAGATCTGAATTTCAAAAAAAAAAAAAAAAAAACTGAAAAAGTGATATTTTGCAGCACATTGAAGACTACGGTGAAAAGTGAAATATCCTGAAATAAAATCCAGAAAGAAGCATTCCAAGAAGCTGCTCTCTGACGTGTGCATTCATTTCAGAGAGTTAAAGCTTACACTATGTTGGTCATTTTGGAAACTCTGTATTTGAGGAATCTGTGGAGGGATATGAAGGGGCGCCCAAAGGCTTGTGGTGAGAAAGAAAACGTCTTCCAATGAAAACTGAAGAGAAGCTTTTGGAGCAACTGTTTTGTGATGTGTGTATTCATCTCATAGAGTTAAATCATACTTTGGATTGAGCAGTTTGAAATCACTGTTTCTGTGGAACCTGAGAAAGGACATTTGGGAATGCTCTTAAGAATATGCTGAAAAAGAAATACCCTCCGATAAAAACCAGAAGGAAACTTTCTGTGAAACTGCTCTAGGTCACGTAAAGACCATTCCCACAGTTAAGCTTCTGTTTTCATTGAGCAGTATTCTAACACTGTTTTAGGTTATTCAGTTAAGGGTTACTCGGGAGCGCTGTGAGGCTTACGGTGAAAACAGAAATATCTTCAGATGGATACTGGAGAGAAGATTTCCGAGGAGCTGCTTTGTGATGTGTGCATTCCACTCATGGAGTTATACGTTTCTTCTCATAGAGTAATGGGGAAAGCCGTTTGGAATAAATGCTACCATGGGACATTTGGAAGTATATGCATGGCTTTGGAGAAGAAGGAAATATCCTCAGACAAAATGTGGAAAGAAGCTTTCTGTGAAACTGCTTTGTGATAGATATGACTATTCATCTCATATAGATAAAACTGCCATTCTCTTACGCAGTTTTGAAACTGCATCATGGACGAATTCGCAAAGGGACATTCGGGAGCACATTCAGGCCTGTGGGGAAATAGGAGATATCTTCAGATAAAAACTGGAGAGAAGCTTTCTGAGAAACTGCTTTGTGATGTGTGCATTCCACTCAGGGAGTTATACCTCTTTTCTCATAAGGCGGGTTTGAACACTGTTCCTGTAAAACTGAAAAAGTGATATTTTGCAGCGCATTGAAGACTATGGCGAAAAGTGAAATGTCCTGAAATAAACGCAGAAAGAAGCGTTCCAAGAAACTGCTCTCTGACGTGTTCTTTCATTTCAGGGAGTTAAAGCTTACACTACGTTGCCTAGTTTGGAAACTCTGTCTTTGAGGAATCTGTGAAGAGATATTTAGTGGTGCCTGGAGGCTTGTAGTGAGAAAGGAAACGTCTTCCAATGAAATTGGAGAGAAACTTTCAGAGTAACTGCTTTGTGATGTGTGTATTCATCTCACAGAGTTAAATGATTCTTTGGTTTGAGCAGTTTGAAATCACTGTTTCTGTGGAAGATGAGAAAGGACATTTGGGAATGCTCTTAAGAGTATGCTGAAAAAGAAATACCCTCCAAAAACAACCAGAAGGAAACTTTCTGTGAAACTGGTCTAGATCATGTGAAGTCCACTCGCCCTGTTAAGCTTCTATTTTTATTGAACAGTATTCTAACACTGTTTTAAGTTAGTCAGCTGAGGGATAATCCAGAGTGCTTTGAGGCTTACGGTGAAAACAGAAATATCTTTAGATAGATACTGGAGAGATGATTTCCAAGGAGCTGCTTTGTGACGTGTGCATTCCTCTCAAGGAGTTATACTTTTCTTCTTGTAGAGGATTGAGGAATCCCTCTTGGTGAAAAAGCAACCAGGGGACATTTGGGAGTATATGGATAGCTACGGTGAAAAAAGGAATTATCCTCAGACAAAAAATGGAAAGAAGCTTTCTGTGAAACTGCATTGTGATATATATGTCTATTCATCTCACATATATAAAACTTTCTTTCTATTATGCAGTTTTGAAACTGCATCATGGACGGATTAGCGAAGGGACATTCGGGAGCACATGCAGTGTTGTCGGGAAATTGGAGATATCTTCATATAAACACTGGAGAGAAGCTTTCTGAGAAACTGTTTTGTGATTTGTGCATTCCACTCAGTTAGTTATACCTCTTTTCTCAATGTGTGATTTTGCAGCACATTGAAGACTATGGCAAAAAGTGAAATATCTTGAAATAAAACCCCGAAGGAAGTGTTCCAAGAAACTGCTCTCTGATGTGTGCATTCATTACAGAGATTTAAAGCTTACCCTACGTTGCCCAGTTTGGAAACTCTGTGTTTGAGGAATCTGTGAAGGGATAATAAGTGGCACCCGGAGGCTTCTGGTGAGAAAGGAAACATCTTCCAATGAAATTTGGAGAGAAGCTTTCAGAGCAACTGCTTTGTGATGTATCCATTCGTCTCAGAGAGTTAAATCGTTCTTTGGATTCAGCAATTAGAAATCACTGTTTCTGTGGAAGCTGAGAAAGGACATTTGGGATTGCTCCTAAGAATATGCTGAAAAATAAATACCCTCCAATATAAACCAGAAGTAAACATTCTGTGAAACTGCTCAATGTCAAGTGAATTCCTTTCACAGAGTTAAGCTTCGGTTTTCATTGAGCAGTATTCTAAAACTGTTTTTAGTTAGTCAGCTAAAGGATATTAGGGAGCACTTTAAGGCTTATGGTGAAAATGAAAATATCTTCAGATGGATACTGGAGAGAAGATTTCTGAGGAGCTGCTTTGTGACATGTGCATTCCACTCACAGAGTTATACTTTCCTTCTCAGAGAGCATTAGGGAATCCCGTTTGGAGAAAAAGCTACCAGGGGCCATTCAGGAGTATATGGACGCCTATGTTGAAAAAGGAAATATCCTTAGATAAACTGGAAAGAAGCTTTCTGTGAAACTGCTGTGGGATAGATATGTCTATTCATCTCACGTAAATAAAACTTTCATTCTATTACGCAGTTTTGAAACCGCGTCATGGACGGATTCGCGAAGGGACATTCGGGAGCACATTCAGGACTTTGGGGAAGTAGGAAATATCTTCAGATAAAAACTGGAGAGAAGCTTTCCGAGAAACTGCTTTTTGATGTGTGCATTTCAATCAGGGAGTTATACCAATTTTCTCATAAGGCAATGTTTGAACACTGTTCCTGTAAAACTGAAAAAGTGATATTTTGAAACGCATTGAAGACTATTGAAAAAAGTGAAAACCTGAAGTAAAACCCAGAGGGAAGAGTTGCAAGAAACTGCTCTCTGACGTGTGCATTCATTTCAGAGAGTTAAAGCTTACACTATGCTGCCCAGATTGGAAACTCTGTCTTTGAGGAATCTGTGAAGGGATATTAAGTGGCGTCCGAAGCCTTGTGGTGAGAAAGGAAACGTCTTCCCATGAAAACTGGAGACAAGCTTTTGGAGCAACTGCCTTGTGATGTGTGTATTCATCTCATAGAGTTAAATCATTCTTTGGATTGAGCAGTTTGAAATCACTGTTTCTGTGGAACCTGAGAAAGGACATTTGGGAACGCTCTTAAGAATATACTGAAAAAGCAATACCCTCCGATAAAACCCATAAGGAAACTCTCTGTAAAGCTGCTCTAGGTGACGTGAATTTCACTCACACAGTTAAGCTTCTGTTTTCATTGAGCAGTATTCTACAACTGTTTTAGGTTAGTCAGCTAAGGGATACTTGGGAGCGCTTTGAGGCTTACTGTGAAAATGGAAATATCTTCAGATAGATACTGGGGAGAAAATTTGCGAGGAGCTGCTTTGTGATGTGTGCATTCAACTCACAGAGTTATACTTTTCTTCTCATAGACGATTGGGGATTCCCGTTTGGAGAAAAAGCTACCAGGAAACATTCGGGGGTATATTGACGGCTGTGGTGAAAAAGGAAATATCCTCCAACAAAAACTAGAAAGAAGCTTTCTGTGAAACTGCTCTGAGATAGATATGTTTATTGATCTCACATAGATAAAACTTTCTATTACGCAGTTTTGTAACTGCGTCATGGACAGATTCGAGAAGTGACATTTGGGAGCACATTCAGACATGTGGGGAAATAGGAGATATCTTCAGATAAAAACTGGATAGAAGCTTTTGGAGAAACTGCCTTGTGATGTGTGCATTCCACTCAGGAAGTTATATCTCTTTTCTCATAAGGCAGTGTTTGTACATTATTCGTATAAAACCAAAAAAGTAATATTTCGGAGTGCATGGAAGACTATGGTGAAAAATGAAATATCCCGAAATAAAACTCAGAAAGAAGCATTCCAAGAAACTGCTTTCTGACGTTTGCATTCATTTCAAAGAGTTAAAGCTTACTCTACATTTCCCAGTTTGGAAAATCTGTCTTTAAGGATTGTGCGAAAGGATATTAAGTGGCGACCAGAGACCTGTGGCGAGCAAGGAAATGTCTTCCGTTGAAAACTAGAGACAAGCCCTCTGAGCAACTGCTTTGTCATGTGTGTATTCATCTCATAGAGTTAAATCATTGTTTGGATTGAGCAGTTTCAAATCACTCTTTCTGTGAAACCTGAGAAAGGACATTTGGGAACGCTCTTAGGAATATGCTGAAAAAGAAAGACCCTCTGATAAAAACCAGAAGGAAACTTTCTGTGAAACTGCTCTGTGTCATGTGAATTTCACTCACAAAGTTAAGCTTCTGTTTTCATTGAGCAGTATTCTAACTCTGTTTTAGTTTAGTCAACTATGGGATACTCGGGAGCGCTTTGAGGCTTATGGTGAAAACGGAAATATCTTCAGATAAAAACTGGAGAGAAGATTTCTGAGTGACTGTTTTGTGAATTGTGCATTCCACTCACAGAGTTACACTTTTTCTCATAAAGGAATGGGGAATTCCTTCTGGAGAAAAAGCTACCAGGGGATATTCGGGAGTATATGGATGGCTATGGTGAAAAAGGAAATATTCTCAGACAAAAACTGGAAAGAAGCTTTCTGTGAAACTACTTTGTGATAGATATGTTTATTCATCTCACATAGATACAACTTTCCTTATATTAGGCAGTTTGGAAACTCCATCATGGACAGATCTGCAAAGGGACATTCGGAAGCACATTCAGGCCTACGGTGAAAAAGGACATATCTTCAGATAAAAACTGGATAGGAGCTTTCTGAGAAACTTCTTTGTGATGTGTGCATTCCACTCAGGGAGTTATACCTTTTTTGTCATAAGGTAGTGTTTGAACACTGTTCCTGTAAAACCGAAGAAGTAATATTTCAGAGCTCATGGACAACTACACCAAAAAGTGAAATATCCTGAAATGAAACCCAGAAAAATCATTCCAAGAAGCTGCTCTCTGACATGTGCATTCATTTCAGAGAGTTAAAGCTTACTCTACATTGCCCAGTTTGGAAAATCTGTCTTTGAGGATTCTGCGAAGGGATATTAAGTGGCGCCCGGAGTCTTGTGGTGAGAAATGAAACATCTTCCGATGAAACCTGTAGAGAAGCTTTTGGAGCAACTGCTTTGTGATGTGTGTATTGATCTCATAGAGTTAAATCATTCTTTGGATTGAGCAGTTTGAAATCACTGTTTCCGTAGAACCTGAGAAAGGACATTTGGGAACGATCTTTAGAATATCCTGAAAAAGAAATAACCTCATATAGAAACCAGAAGGAAGCTTTCTGTGAAACTGCTCTGTGTCGGGTGAATTCCGCTCTCACAGTTGAGCTTCTCTTTTCATTGAGCAGTATTCTAACACTGTTTTTGTTTACGGCGAAGGGATATTCAGGAGCACTTTGAGGTTTATGATGAAAAAGGAGATATCTTCAGATAAAAACTGGATAGAAGCCCTCTGTGAGTCTGCTTTTTGCTATGTTTATTGGTCTCACATAAATAATGCTTTCTTTATGTTACTCAGCCTGGAAACTCCATCATGGACGGATCCGTGAATGGACATTTGAGATCACATTCAGACCTTTGGTGAAAAAGGAAATATCTTCAGATAAACACTGGACAGAAGCTCTCTGAGAATGTGCTTTTTGCTATGTTTATTCATCTCATGACGACAAAGCTTGATTTACATTATGCTGCATGGTAACTGTGTCATGAACGGATCCGCAAAGGGTCATTCGGGAACCCATTCAGGACAATGATGAAACAGGAAATCTCTTCAGATAAAAACTGTAGGGAAGCTTTCTGAGAAACTGCTTTGTGTTCTGTGCATTCCACTCAGGGAATTATACCTCTTTTCCCATAAAGCAGTGTTTGAACACTGTTCCTGTAAAACCGAAAAAGTGATATTTTGTAGCACATTGAATACTACAGCGAAAAGTGAAATATCCTAAAAAAAAAAAAACACAAAGAGAAGCATTCCAAGAAACTGCTCCCTGATACGTGCATTCATTTCACAGAGTTAAAGCTTACTCTACGTTGCCCATTTTGGAAACTCTGTCTTTGAGGAATCTTGAAGGGATATTAAGTGGCGCCTGGCGGCTTCTGGTGAGCAAGGAAACATCTTCCGATGAAAACTGGGGAGAAGTTTTCTGAGCAACTGCTTTGTGATGTGTGTATTCATCTCATAGAATTCAACCATTCTTTGTATTGAGCAGTTTGAAATCACTGTTTTTGTGTAATCTGAGGATGGATATTTGGGTACCCTCCTTAGAATATGGAGAAAGAAATATCCTCAGGTAAAATCCAGAAGGAAGCTTTCTGTGAAACTGCTCTGTGTCATCTTAATTCCTCTCGCTCAGTTAAGCTTCTTTTTTCTTTGAGCAGCTTTCTAACCCTTTTTATGTTTAGTGTAAGAACAGATATTCAGGAGCACCTTGAGACTTACAGTGAAAAAGGATATATGTTCAGAGCGAAACTGGGGAGAGGCTTTCTGAAGAACTGCTTTGTGATGTGTGCCTTTCACTCACAGTGTTATATCTCTCTTCTCAAATAGCATCGGGGAAACCCTTTTGTAGAAAAAGGTACCAAGTGATTTGGGAGCATGTTGATGCCTATGGTGAAAAGGGAAATAACCTCATATAAAAGCTGGAAAAAAGCTTTCTATGAAACTGCTCTGTGATTTGTGTATTCTTCTTACATAGATAAAGCTTTCTTTACACTACGCAGCTTGGAAACTGTGTCATGGATGGATCCATGAAGGGACATTCAGGAGCACATTCAGGCCTATGGTGAAAAAGGAAATATCATCAGATAAAAACTGGAAAGAAGTTCTCTGTGAGTTCACTTTTTGCTATTTTTATTCGTTTCACATACATAAAGCTTCCTTTATGTTACTCAGCCTGGAAACTCCATCACGGTCGGATCTGTGAAGGGACATTCAGCAGCACACTCAGGACTATGGAAAAAAGGAAATAACTTCAGATAAAAACTGGAAAGAAGCTTTCTGTGAAACTGCTTTGTGACAGATATGTTCATTCATCTCACCAAGATAAAACTTTATTTCTATTATGCAGTTTTAAATCTCCTTCATGGACGGATTCACAAAGGAACATTCGGGAGCACATTCAGGTCTATGGTGAAATAGGAAACATTTTCAGATAAAAGCTGAAGACAAGCATTCTGAGAAACTACTTTATGACGTGTGCATTCCACTGAGGGAGTTATACCTCTTTTCTCATAATGCAGTGTTTGAACCCTGTTCCTGTAAAACTGAAAAAGTGATATTTTGGAGCGCATTGTAAACTGTGACAAAAAGTAAAATATCTACAAATAAAACCCAGAAAGAAGCATTCCAAGAAACTGTTCTCTGATATGTGCATTCATTTCACAGAGGTAAAGCTTACTCTATGTTATCCGGTTTGGTAACTCTGTCTTTGAGAAATCTGTGATGGGATATTTAGTGGCGCCCAGAGGCTTGTGGTGAGCAAGGAAACGTCTTCCAATGAAAACTGGAGAGAAGCTTTGTGAGCAACTGCTTTATGATGCGTGTATTCGTCTCATAGAGTTAAACCTTTCTTTGAATTGAGCAGTTTGAAATCACTGCTTTTGTGGAATTGAGGAAGACATTTGGGAATGCTCCTTAGAATATGGAGAAAGAAATATCCTCTGGTAAAATCCAGAAGGAAGCTTTCTGTTAGACTGCTCTGTGTCATCTTAATTCCTCTTGCTCACTTAAGCCTCTCTTTCCATTGAGCAGTTTTGTAACGCTGTTTATGTTTAGCATGTGAATGGATATTCACGAGTGCTTTGAGGCTTACAGTGAAAAAGGAAATATGTTCAGATCAAAACTGGAGAGATGGTTTCCGAGGAACTGCTTTGTGACATGTGTATTACACTCACCGTGTTATACCTCTCTTCTCATACAGCATCAGGGAAACCTCTTTGGAGAAAAAGGTACCAAGTGGTATTCAGGAGCATGTTGATGCCTATGGTGAAAAGGGAAATAGTCTCATACAAAAATTGGAAAGAAGCTTTCTATGAAACTGCTCTGTGATATGTGTATTCGTCTCACATAAACAAAACTTTCATTACCTTACGCAGCTTGGAAACTGTCATGGACGGATCCACGAAGGGACATTCGGGAGCACATTCAGGGCTATGGTGAAAAAGGAAATACCTTCAGATGAAAACTGAAAAGAAGCTTTCTGTGAATCTGCTTTTTGCTATGTTTATTCAACTCACATTGATAAAAGTTTCCTTATATTGCACCATTTGGGAAATCTGTCATGGATGCATCTGTGAAGGGACATTCAGGAGCACATTCGGGCCTATGTTGAAAAAGGAGATATCTTCAGATAAAAACTGGATAGAAACATTCTGAGAAACTGCTTTGTGATGTGTGATTTCCACTCAGGGCGTATACCTCTTTTCTCATGAGGCAGTTTTGAACACTGCTCCTGTAAAACCGAAAAAATGATATTTTGGAGCGCATTGAGGACTATGGCGAAAAGTGAATATCCTCAAATAAAACCCAGAAAGAAGCGTTCCAAGAAACTGCTCTCTGACATGTGCATTCATTTCAGAGACTTAAAGTTTACTCTACATTTCCCAGTTTGGAAAGTGTGTCTTTGAGGATTCTGCAAAGGGATATTAAGTGGAGACCAGAGGCCTGTGGCGAGCAAGGAAATGTCTTCCATTGAAAACTGGAGAGAAACTTTCTGAGCAACTTCTTTGTGATGTGTGTATTCATCTCATAGAGTTAAATCATTCTTTGGATTGAGCAGTTTGAAATCACTCTTTCTGTGGAACCTGAGAAAGGACTTTTGGGAATGCTCTTAAGGATATGCTGAAAATGAAATACCGTACGATTAAAAGCAGAAGGAAGCTATCTGTGAAACTACTCTCTGTCATGTGCATTCCACTCCCACACTTAAGCTTCTGTTTTAATTAAGCAGTATTCTAACACTGTTTTAGTTTAGTCAGTTGAGGAATACTAGGGAGCATTTTGAGGATTATGGTGAAAACGGAAATATCTTCAGAAAGAAACAGAAGAGAAGATTTCTGAGGAGTTGCTTTGTGACTTGTGCATTCCTCTCACAGAGTTATACTTTTCTTCTCATAGAGGATTGGGGAATCCCTTTTGGAGAAAAAAGCTACCAGGGGACATTCGGGAGTATATGGATGGCTATGGTCAGAAAGGAAATGTCCTCAGACAAAAATTGGAAAGAAGCTTTCTGCGAAACTGCTTTGCAATAGATATGTTTATTTAAATCACATAGATAAAACTTTCTTTCTATTATGCAGTTTTGCAATGCCATAATGGATGGATTCACGAAGGGACATTTGGGAGCACATTCAGGCCTATGGTGAAATAGGAAATATCTTCATATAAGAACTGGAGAGAATCTTTCTGAGAAACTGCTTGGTGATGTGTGCATTCCTCTCTTGGAATTATGCCTTTTTTCCCATAAGGCACTGTTTGAACACAATTCTTGTAAAACTGCAAAAGCAATATTTAGAACACATTGAAGACTATGGCAAAAAGTGAAATGTCGTCCAATAAAACCCCGAAAGAAGCTTTCCAATAAAGTGCTCTCTGACATGTCCATTCATTTCACAGGGTTAAAACTTACTTCACATTTACCAGTTTGGAAAGTCTGTCTTTGAGGATTCTGCAAAGGGATATTAAGTGGCTACCTTAGTCCTGTAGCGAGCAAGGAAATGACATAGGTTGAAAATTGCAGGGAAGCTTTCAGAGCAACCATTTTGTGATGTTTGTGTTCATCACATAGAGTTAAATCATTCTTTGGATTGAGCAGTTTCAAATCACTGTTTCTGTGGAATCTGAGAAAGAACATTTGGGAATGCTCTTTAGAATATCCTGAAAAAGAAATAACCTCAAATAGAAGCGAGAAGGAAGCTTTCTGTGAAACTGCTCTGTGTCTCGTGAATTCCGCTCACCCAGTTAAGCCTCTCTTTTCTTTGAGCAGTATTCTAACACTGTTTTTGTTTAGTCTGCAAAGGGATATTCGGGAGTGCTTTTACGCTTATGGTGAAAAAGGAAAATCTTCAGATAGAAACTGGAGAGAAGTTTTCTGAGGAGCTGCTTTGTGACATGTGCATTCTGCTCACAGAGTTATAGTTTTTTCTCATAGAGGATTGTGGAATCCCTTTTGGAGAAAAAGCTACCAAGGGACATTTGGGACTATATGGACAGCTATGATGAAAAAGGAAATATCCTCAGACAAAAAGTGGAAAGAAGATTTCTGTGAAACTGCTTTGTGATAGATATGTTTATTCATCTCACATAGATAAAACTTTCTATTATGCAATTTTGAAACACGGTCATGGACGGATACGTGAAGGGACATTCAGGAGCACATTCAGGACTATGGTGAAAGAGGAAATATCTTCAGATAAAAACAGGAGAGAATCTTTCTGAGAAACTGCTTTGAGATGTGTGCATTCCACTCAGGGCGTTATACATCTTTTCTCATAAGGCAGTGTTTGAACACTGTTCCTGTAAAAATGAAAAAGTGTTATTTCGGAGCGCATTGAAGACTATGGTGAAAAGTGAAATATCCTGAAATAAAACCTGGAAAGAAGCGTTCCAAGAAACTGCTCTCTAACATGTGCATTCATTTCGGAGAGTTAAAGCTTACTCTACATTTTCCACTTTGGAAAGTCTGTCTTTGAGGATTTTGCAAATGGATATTAAGTGGCGACCCGAGGCCTGTGGTGAGAAAGGAAATGTCTTCCGTTGAAAACTGGAGAGAAGCTTTCTGAGCAACTGCTTTGTGATGTTTGTATTCATCTCATACAGTTAAATCATTCTTTGGATTGAGCAGATTGAAATCACTGTTTCTGTGGAACCTGAGAAAGGACATTTGGGAATGCTCTTAAGAATATGTTAAAAAAGAAATACAATCCAATACACACCAGAAAGAAGCTTTCTGTGAAGCTGCTCTCTGTCATGTGAAATCCACTCACACCGTTAAGCTTCTGTTTTCATTCAGCAGGATTCTAACACTTTTTTAGTTTAATCAGCTAAGGGATACTCGGGTGCACTTTGAGTCTTACTGTGAAGAAGGAAATATCTTCAGATAGAAACTGGAGAGAAGCTTTCCGAGGAGCTGCTTTGTGACGTGTGCATTGCACTCACAGAATTATACCTTTTATCTCAGAAGTTATTGGAAACCCTTTTGGAGAAAAGGTTACCAGGGGACATTCGGGAGTATATGGACGGCTATGGTGAAAAAGGAAATATCCTGAGACATAAACTGGAAAGAAGCTTTCTGTGAAACTGCTTTGTGATAGATATGTTTATTCATCTCACATAGATAAAACTTTCTTTCTATTACTCAGTTTTGAAACACCGTCATGGACGGATTTGTGACGGGACATTTGGGAGTGTCTTCAGGCCTATGGTGAAATAGGAAATATCTTCAGATAAAAACTGCAGAGAAGCTTTTTGAGAAACTGCTTTGTGATGTGTGCATTCCACTCAGGGAGTTATACCTTTCTTCTTGTAAGGCACTGTTTGAACACTGCTCCTGTAAAACTAAAAAAAGTGATATTTGGAAAACATTGAAGACTATGGTGAAAAGTGAAATGTCGTCCAATAAAACCCGGAAAGAAGCATTCAAAGAAACTGCTCTCTGACATGTGCATTCATTTCACAGAATTAAAGATTACTCTACATTTCCCAGTTAGGAAATCTGTCTTTGAGGATTCTGTGAAGGGATATTAAGAGGCGACCAGAGGCCTGTGGGGAGCAAGGAAATGTCTTCCTTTGAAAAATGGAAAGAAGGTCTCTGAGCAACTGCTTTGTGATGTGTGTATTCATCTCATAGAGTTAAATCATTCTTTGGATTGAGCAGTTTGAAATCAATGTTTTTGTGGAATCTGAGAAAGGACCTTTCAGAACAGTCTTCAGAATATCCTGAAAAAGAAATAACCTCAGATAGAAAGCGAAAGGAAGCTTTCTGTGAAACTGCTCTGTGTGGTGTGAATTCTACTCGCACACTTAATCTTCTCTTTTCAATCGGCAGCATTCTAACACTGTTTTTATTTAGTCTCCGAAGGGATATTTGGGAGCGCTTCGAGGCTTACGGTGAAAAAGGAAATATCTTCAGATTGAAACTGGAGAGAAGCTTTCAGAGGAGCTGCTTTTTGACGTGTGGATTCCACTCACAGAATTATACCTTTCTTCTCATAGAGGATTGGGGAATCCCTTTTGGAGAAAAATTACCAAGGGACATTTGGGAGTATATGGATGGCTATGGTTAGAAATGAAATATCCTCAGACAAAAACTGGAAAGATGATTTCTGTGAAACTGCTATGTTATAGATATGTCTATTCATCTCACATCAATAAAACATTCCTTATATTACGCAGTTTGGAAACTCCATCAAGGAAGGATCCATGAAGGGACATTCGGCAACACATTCAGGCCTATGGTGGAAGAGGAGATATCTTCAGATAAAAACTGGAGAGAAGCTTTCTGAGAAACTGCATTGTGATGTGTGCATTCAACTCAGGGACTTATACCTCTTTTCTCATAAGGCAATGTTTGAACACTGTTCCTGTAAAACGGAAAAAGTGATATTGTGTAGCGCATTGAATACTACAGCAAAAAGTGAAATATCCTCAAATAAAACCCAGAGAGAAGCGTTCCATGAAACTGCTCTCTGATATGTGGATTCACTTCACAGAGTTAAAGCTCACACTACATTTCCCAGTTTGGAAACTCTGTCTTTGAGGAATCTGTAAAGGGATATTAAGTGGTGCCTGGAGGCTTGTGGTGAGCAAGGAAACGTCTTCCGATGAAAACTGGAGAGAAGCTTTCTGAGCAACTGCTTTGTGATGTATGTTTTCATCTCATAGAGTTAAACCATTATTTGGATTGATTAGTTTGAAATCACTGTTTTTGTAGAATCTGAGGAAGGACATTTGGGAATGCTCCTTAGAATATGGAGAAAGAAATATCTTCAGGTAAAATCCAGAATGAAGCTTTCTGTGAAACTGCTCTGTGTCATCTTAATTCCTCTCACTCTATTAAGTCTCTCTTTTCATTGCACAATTTTCTAACTCTGCATATGTTTAGCGTGTGAAGGGATATTTGGGAGTGCTTTGAGGCTTAAGGAGAACAGGAAATATATTCAAATGGAAACTGGAGAGAAGCTTTCCGAGGAACTACTTTGTCACGTGTGCATTCCACTCACAGTGTTAAATCTCTCTTCTCATACAGCATTCGGGAAACCCTTTTGGAGAAAAAGGTACCAAGGGATATTTGGGAGCATGTTGATGCCTATGGTGAAAAGGGAAATAGCCTCAGACAGAAAATGGAAAGAAGCTTTCTATTAAACTGCTCCGTGATAGGTTTATTCATCTCACATAGATAAAGCTTTCTTTACAATATGCAGCTTGGAAACTCTGTCATGGATGGATTCATGAAAAGACATTCAGGAGAACATTCAGATCCATGAAGGGATATTCGGGATCATGTTCGGGTTAAGGTGAAAAAGGAAATATCTTTAGATAAAAACTGTAGAGAGCCTTTCTGAGAAACTGCTTTGTGATGTGTGCATTCCACTCAAGGAGTTATACCTCTTTTCTCACAAGGCAGTGTTTGAATACTGTTCCTGTAAAACCGAAAAATTGATATTATGGAATGCATTGAAGCCTATTGTGTAAAGTGAAATATCCTCAAATAAAACACAGAGGGAAGCATTGCAAGAAACTGCTCTCTCATATGTTTAACTCATTACCCAGAGTTAAAGCTTACTCTACGTTGGTCAGCTTGTCAACTCTGTCTTTGAGGAATCTTGAAGGGATATTAAGGGGTGCCCGGAGGCTTGCTGTGGGCAAGGAAATGTCTTCCAATGAAAACTGGAGACAAGCTTTCTGAACAACTGCTTTGTTAAGTGTGCATTCATCTCAAGAGTTAAGCCATTCTTTGGACTGAGCAGTTTGAAGTCACTGTTTTTGTAGAATCTGAGGGAGGACATTTGGGAACGCTCCTTAGAATATGGAGATAGAAATATACTCAGGTAAAATCCAGAAGGAAGCTTTCTGTGAAACTGTTCTCTGTCTTCTAAATTCCTCCCGCTCAGTTAAGCCTCTCTTTCCATTGAGCAGTTTTCTAACCTTGTTTTTGTTTAGCGTGTGAAGGGATATTAGGGAGTGCTTTGAGGCTTACGGTAAAAAAGGAAATATGTTCAGACCGAAACTGTAGAGAAGCTTTCCGAGGAACTACTTTGTAACGTGTGCATTCCACTCACAATGTTATACCTCTCTTCTCATGCAGCATCGGGGAAACCCTTTTGGAGAAAAAGGTACCAAGTGATATTCGGGAACATGTTGATGTCTATGGTGAAAGGGAAATAGCCTCAGACAAAAACTGGAAAGAAGCTTTCTATGAAACTGCTCTGTGATATGTGTATTCACCTTCCATAAATAAAACTTTCTTTACATTACACAGCTTGGAAACTCTGTCATGGACAGATCCAAGAAGGGACATTCAGGAGCACATTCAGGAGTATAGTGAAAAAGGAAATATCTTCATATAAAAACTGGAAAGAAGCTTTCTGTGAATCTGCTTTTTGCTATGTTTATTCACCTCACATAGATAAAGCTTTCTTTATATTACACAGCTTGGTAATGTCATCATGGATGGATCCACGAAGGGATATTCAGGATCACATTCCGGCCTATGGTGAAAAAGGAAATATCATCAGATAAAAACTGGAGAGAAGCTTTCTGAGAAACTGCTTAGTGATGTGTGCATTCCACTCAAGGAGTTACACCTTTCTTATCATAAGGCACTGTTTGAACACTGTTACTGTAAAACTAAAAAACTGATATTTGGAGCACATCGAACACTATGGCGAAAAGTGAAATGTCGTCCAGTAAAATCTAGAAAGAAGCTTTCCAAGTAACTGCTCTCTGACATGTCTATTCATTTCACAGAGTTAAAACTTACTCTATATTTCCTGGTTGGAAAGTCTTTTGAGGATTCTGCGAAGGGATATTAAATGGCAACCGGAGGCCTGTGGTGAGCAAGGAAATGTCTCAGATTGAAAATTGCAGAGAAGCTTTCTGAGCAACTCTTTTGCGATGTTTGTGTTCATCTCATAGAGATAAATCATTCCTTGGATTGAGCAGTTTGAAATCACTGTTTCTGTGTAATCTGAGAAAGGACATTCGGGAATGCTCCTTAGAATATCCTGAAAAACAAATAACCTCAAATAGAAAACGGAAGGAAGTTTTCTGTGAAACTGCTCTGTGTGGCATGAATTCCGTTCACCCAGTTAAACTTCTCTTTTCATTAAGCAGTATTCTAAAACTCTTTTTGTTTAGTTTGAAAAGGGATATTTGGGAGCACTTTGAGGCTTATGGTGAAAAAGGAAATATCTTCAGAAAGAAAATGGAGAGAAACTTTCCGAGTAGCCGCTTTGTGGCATGTGCATTCTGCTCACAGACTTATAACTTTCTTCTCATAGAGGATTGGGGAATCCCTTTCAGATAAAAAGCTACCAAGTGACATTTGGGAATATATGGAAGACTACGGCGAAAAAGGAAATATCCTCAGGCAAAAAATGGAAAGAAGATTTCTGTGAAACTGCTTTGTGATAGATATCTTTATTCATCTCACATAGATAAAACTTTCTTTCTATTAGACAGTTTTGAAACACCGTCATGGAAGGATTCGCGAAGGGACATTCGAGCGCACATTCAGGCCTATGGTGAAAAAAGAAATATCTTCAGATAAACTGGAGGGAATATTTCTGAGAAACCACTTTCTGATGTGTGCATTCCACTCACAGTGTTATACATCTTTTCTCATAAGGCAGTGTTTGAAAACTGTTCCTGTAAATCACTGTTTCTGTGTAATCTGAGAAAGTATATTTGGGAATGCTCTTTAGAATATCCTGAAAAAGGGCGGAGCAAGATGGTCGAATAGGAACAGCTCCAGTCTCCAACTCCCAGCAAGAGCGACACAGAAGATCGGTGATTTCTGCATTTTCAACTGAGGAACTGGGGTCATCTCACAAGGGAGTGCTGGACAATCAGTGCTGGTCAGCTGCTGCAGCCTGACCAGCGAGAGCTGAAGCAGGGCGAGGCATCACCTCACCTGGGAAGCGCAAGAGGGAAGGGAATCCCTTTTCCTAGCCAGGAGAACTGAGACACACAACACCTGGAAAATAGGGTAACTACCACCTCAATACTGCACCTTAAGCAAACGGGCACACCAGGAGATTATACCTCACACCTAGCCGGGAGGGTCCCACGTCCACGGAGCCTCCCTCACTTCTAGCACAGCAGCCTGTGATCTAACCTCAAGGCAGCAGTGAGGCTGCGGGAGGGGCACCCGCCATTGCTGAGGCTTAAGTAGGTAAACAAAGCTGCTGGGAAGCTCCAACTGGGTGGAGCTCACAGCAGCTCAAGGAAACCTGCCTGTCTCTGTAGACTCCACCTCTGGGGACAGGGCACAGCTAAACAACAACAACAACAACAAAAAAGCAGCAGAAACCTCTGCAGACCCAAACAACTCTGTCTGACAGCTTTGAAGAGAGCAGTGGATCTCCCAACATGGAGGTTGAGATCTGAGAAGGGACAGACTGCCTGCTCATGTGGGTCCATGACCCCTGAGTAGCCTAACTGGGAGACATCCTCCACTAGGGGCAGACCGACACCCCACACCTCACAGGGTGGAGTACACCACTGAGAGGAAGCTTCCAAAGCAAGAATCAGACAGGTACACTTGCTGTTCAGCAGTATTCTATTTTTTGCAGCCTCTGCTGCTGATACCCAGGCAAACAGGGTCTGGAGTGGACCTCATGCAATCTCCAACAGACCTACAGCTGAGGGTCCTGACTGTTAGAAGGAAAACTAACGAACAGGAAGGACACCCACACCAAAACCCCATCAGTACGTCACCATCATCAAAGACCAGAGGCAGAGAAAACCACAAAGATGGGGAAAAAGCAGGGCAGAAAAGCTGGAAATTCAAAAAATAAGAGCACATCTCCCTCTGCAAAGGAGCACAGCTCATCGCCAACAATGGATCAAAGCTTGATGGAGAATGACTTTGATGAGATGAGAGAAGAAAGCTTCAGTCCATCAAACTTCTCAGAGCTAAAGGAGGAATTATGTACCCAGCGCAAAGAAACAAAACATTTTAAAAAAGAGTGGAAGAATTTATAGCTATAGTAATTAATGCAGAGAAGGTCATAAACAAAATGAAAGAGATGAAAACCATGACACGAGAAATACGTGACAAATGCACAAGCTTCAGTAAC
>NC_037682.1:59992636-60017025 GCF_003255815.1 Theropithecus gelada
ACTTACAGTATAATAATAATAAATAAATTAAAAAAAAAAAAAAAAGATTTAAATCATTCTTTGGATTCAGCAGTTTGAAATCACTTCTTTCTGTGGAATCTGAGAAAGGACATTTGGGAATGCTCTTAAGAATATGCTGAAAAAGAAATGCCTTCTGATAAAAACCAGAAGGAAACTTTCTGTGAAACTGCTCTGTGTCATGTGTTTCCACTCACACAGTTAAGCTTCCGTTTTCATTCAGTAGTATTCCAACACTGTTTTAGTTTTGTCAGCTAAGGGATAAACGGGAGTGCTTTGAGGCTTATGGTTAAATCAGAAATATCTTCAGATAGAAACTGGAGAGAAGATTTCTGAGGAGCTGCTTTGTGATGTGTGCATTTCACTCACAGAGTTATACCTTTCTTCTCATAGAGGATTGGGGAAACCCTTTTGGAGAAAAAGCTACCAGGGGACATTCAGGAGTATATGGATGGCTATGGTGAAAAAGGAAATACCCTGCGACAAAAACTGGAAAGAAACTTTCTGTGAAACTGCTTTTCGATGTGTAGATTCCATTCAGGGAGTTTTACCTCTTTTGTCATAAGGCAGTGTTTGGACACTGTTTCTGTAAAACCAAAAACGTGATATTTCGGAGTGCATTGAAGACTATGGCGAAAAGTGAAATATCCTCAAATAAAACCCAGAGAGAAGCGTTCCAAGAAACTGCTCTCTGATATGTGCATTCATTTCACAGAGTTAAAGCTTACTCTACATTGCCCAGTTTGGAAATTCTGTCTTTGAGGAATCTGTGAAGGGATATTAAGTGGCCCCCAGAGGCTTTTGGTGAGCAAGGAAACGTCTTCCTATGCAAACGGGAGAGAAACTTTCTGAGCAACTACTTTGTGATGTGTGTATTCAACTCATAGAGTTCAACCATTCTTTGGAATGAGCAGTTTGAAATCACGGTTTTTGTGGAATCTGAGGAAGGACATTTGGGAACGCTCCTTAGAATATGGAGAAAGAAATATCCTCTGGTACAATCCAGAAGGAAACTTTCTCTGAAACTGCTCTGTGTCATCTGAATTCCCCTCACTCCATTAAGCCTCTGTTTTCATTTAGGAGTTTTCTAACCCTGCTTATGTTTAGCGTGCGAAAGGATATTCGGGAGCGTTTTGAGGCTTATGGTGAAAAAGGAAATATGTTCAGCCTGAAACTGGAGAGAAGCTTTCCGAGGAACTACTTTGTGACATGTGCACTCCACTCACAGTGTTATACCTCTTCTCATACAGCTTTGGGGAAACCCTTTTGGAGAAAAAGTTACCAAGTGATATTCGGGAGCAAGTTGACGACTGTGGTGAACAGGGATATAGCTTCAGAAAAAACTGGAAAGAACCTTTCTATGAAACTGCTCTGTGATAAGTGTATTCATCTCACATAGATAAAGCTTTCTTACATTACGCATATTGGAAAGTTTGTCATGGACAGATCTACGAAGGGATATTTGGGAGCACATTCAGGACTATGGTGAAAAAGGAAATATCTTCAGATAAAAACTGGAGAGAAGTTTTCTGAGAAACTGCTTTGTGATATGTGTATTCCACTCAGGGAGTTATACCTTTTTTCTCGTAAGACAGTGTTTTGAACACTGTTCCTGTAAAACCAAAAAAGTGATATTTCAAAGCCCATTGAAGCCTATGGCAAAAAGTGAAATATCCTCAAATAACACCCAGACAGAAGCGTTCCAAGAGACTGCTCTCTGATATGTGCATTCATTTCACAGAGTTAAAGCTTACACTACGTTGCCCAGTTTGGAAACTCTGTCTTTGAGATATCTGCGAAGGGATATTAAGTGGCACCTGGAGGCCTGTGGTGAGCAAGGAAACGTCTTCCGATGAAACCTGGAGAAAAGCTTTATGAGCAACTGCTTTGTGATGTGTGTATTCATCTCATATAGTTAAACCATGTTTTTGTTTGAGCGGTTTGAAATCAAGTTTCTTTGGAATCTGAGGAAGCACATTTGGGAACACCCTTTAGAATACGGAGAAAGAAATAACCTCAGATAAACTCCTCAAGGAAGCTTTCTGTGAAACTGCTATGTGTCAAGTGAATTCCTCTCACGCGTTAAGCTTCTCTTTTCATTGAGCAGTTTTCTAACATTGTTTATGTTTAGTCTGCGAAGGGATATTCCAGAGTGCTTTGAGGCTTATGTTGAAAATGGAAATATCGTCAGATAGAAACTGGAGAGAAGCTTTCCAAGGAGCTGCTTTGTGATATGGGCATTCCACTCACAGAATTATAACTTTTTTCTCATAGAGGATTGGTAAATTCCTTTTGGACAAAAAGATACCAAGGGACATTCACCATATGGAGGGATATGCTGAAAAAGGAAATATCCTCAGGCAAAAACTGAAAAGAAACTTTCTGTGTAAATGCTTTGTGATAGATATGTTTATTCATCTTAAATAGATAAAACTTTCTTTATATTACAGAGTTTGGAAACTCCGTCATGGACGGATCCGTGAAGGGACATTAGGAAGCACATTCAGGCCTATGGTGAAAAAGAAAATATCTTCAGGTAAAAACCAGAAAGAAGCTCTCTACGAGTCTGCTTTTTGCTATGTTTATTCATGTCACATCAATAAAGCTTTCTTTATGTTACTCAGCCTGGCAACTCCATCATGGGCGGATCCATGAAGGGACATTCACGATGATATTCAGGCCTATGGCAAAAAAGGAAATATCTTCAGTAAAAAACTGGAGAGAAGCTTTCTGTGAATCTGCTTTTTGCTATATTTATTCATCTCATGATGATAAAGCTTGATTTACATTATGCAGTGTGGAAACTCTGTCATGGACGGATCCACAAAGGGACATTCGGGAGCACATTCCGGACTATGTTGAAACAGGTAATTTCTTCAGATAAAAACTGGAGAGAAGCTTTCTGAGAAACTACTTTGTGATGTGTGCATTCCACTAAGGGAGTTATACCGCTTTTCTCGTAAGGCAGTGTTTGAACACTGTTCATGCAAAACTGAAAAAGTGATGTTTTGGAGCGCATTGAAGACTATGGTGAAAAGTGAAATATCCTCAAATAACACCCAGAAAGAAGCCTTCCAGGAAACTACTCTCTGATATGTGCATTCATTTAACAGAGTTAAAGCTTACTCTACATTTCCTACTTTGAAAACTCTGTCTTTAGGGAATCTGCATAGGGATATTAAGTGGTGACTGGAGGGCTGTGGTGATCAAGAAAATGTGTTCCCTTAAAAACTGGAGAGAAGTTTTCTGAGCAACAGTTTTGTGATGTGTTTATTCATCTCATAAAGTTACATCATTCTTTGGATTCAGCAGTTTGAAATCACTGTTTCTGTGGAACCTGCGAAAGGACATTTGGGAACGCTCTTTAGAATGTGCTGAAAAATTAATACCTTCAGATAAAAACCAGAAGCAATCTTTCTGTAAAACAGCTCTGTTTCGTGTGAATTCCACTTGCATAGTTAAGCTTCTCTTTTTATTGAGCATTATTCTAATACTATTATTGTTTAGTCTGCAAAGGGATACTCGGGAGTCCTTTGAGGCTTACGGTGAAAACGGAAATATCTTCAGATAGAAACTGTAGAGAAGCTTTCCGAGTATCTGCTTTGTGACGTTTCCATTCCACTCACAGAGTTATACCTTTCTTCTCATAGAGGATTGGGGAATCCCTTTTGGAAAAAAAGCTACCAAGGGACATTCGGGAGTATATGGACGGCTATGGTGAAAAAGGAAATATCCTCAGACAAAAATTGGAAAGAAGCTTTCTGTGAAAATACTTTGTGATAGATATGTTTATTCATCTCACATAGATAAAACTGTCTTTATATTATGCAGTTTGGGAACTACATCATGGACGGATCCACGAAGGGATATTCGGGAGCACATTCAGGCCTATGGTGAAAAAGGAAATATATTCAGATAAAAACAGGATAAGAAGCTTTCTGTATATCTGTTTTTTACTATGTTTATTCATCTTCATCTCACATAGATAAAGATTTCTTTACATTACACAGCTTGGAAACTCCATCATGGACGGAACCTCGAAGGGACATTCGGGTGTACATTCAGGGCAATGGTGAAAAAGAAAATGTCTTCAGATAAGAACCAGAGAGAAGCTTTCTGAAAAACTGCTTTGTGATGTGTGTATTCCACTCAGAGGGTTATACCTCTATTCTCATCAGTCAGTGTTTCAACACTGTTCCTGTAAAACTGAAAAAGTGATATTTTGGAGCGCATTGAAGACTATGGCGAAAAGTGAACTATCCTCAAATAAAAAGGAGAAAGAAACGTTACAAGAAACTGCTGTCTGATAAGTGCATTGAGTTCACAGAATTAAAGCTTGCTGTACATTGCCCAGTTTGGAAACTCTGTTTTTGAGGAACCTGTGAAGGGATATTTAGTGGCGCCCGGAAGCCTGTGGTGAGCAAGGAATGTCTGCCGTTGAAAACTGGGAAGAAGTTTTCTGAGCAACTGCTTTGTGATGTGTGTATTCAGCTCATAGAGTTAAGTCATTCTTTGGATTGAGCAGTTTGAAATCACTGTTTTTGTGGAATCTGAGGAAGGACATTTGGGAATGCTCTTTAGAATATGGAGAAAGAAATATCCTCAGATAAAAACCAGAAGGAAGCTTTCTGTGAAACTGCTATGTGTGGTGTGAATTCCTCTCACTCAGTTAAGCTTCCCTTTTCATTGAGCAGTTTTCTAACCCTGTTTATGTTTAGCGTGTGAAGGGTGACTCGGGAGTGCTTTGAGGCTTACGGTGAAAAAGGAAATATGTTCACACGGAAACAATAGAGAAGCTTTCCGAGGAACTGCTTTGTGACGTGGGCATTCGACTCACAGTGTTATACCTCTCTTCTCATACAGCATCGGGGAAACCCTTTTGGAGAAAAAGGTACCAAGAGGTATTTGGGTGCACATTAACACCTATGATGAAAAGGGAATTAGCCTCAGACAGAAACTGAAAGAAGCTTTCTGTGAAACTGTTCTGTGCTCTGTGTATTCATCTCACATAGATAAAGCTTTCTTTAAATTATGCAATTTGTAATCGCCGTCATGCAGGGATCCATGAAGGGACATTCGGGAGCAAATTCAAGACTCTGGTGAAAATGGAATTATCTTCAGATAAATACTGGAAAGAAGTTTTCTGTGAATATGCTTTTTGCTATGTTTACTCATCTCATATAGATAAAGCTGTCTTTACATTACATAGCTTGGAAACTCTGTCATGGATGGATCTGTGAAGGGATATTCGGGATCACATTCGGGCCTATGGTGAAAAAGGAAATATTGTCAGATAAAACCTGGAAAAAAGCTTTCTGAGAAACTGCTTTGTGATGTGTGCATTCCACTCAGGGTGTTATACCTCTTTTCTCATAAGGCAGTATTTGAACACTGTTTCTGAAAAACCAAAAAAGTAATATTTCAGAGCCCATAAAGGACTATGGAGAAAGGTGAAATATCCTCAAATGAAACCCAGAAAGATGCGTTCCAAGAAACTACCCTCTGACAATGTGCATCCATTTCACAGAGTTAAAGTTTACACTATATTGCCCAGTTTGGAAACTCTGTCTTTGAGGAATCTGCCAAGGGATATCAAGTGGCACCTGGAGGCCTGTGGTGAGCAAGGAAACGTCTTCCGTTGAAAACTGGAGAGAAGCTTTCTGAGCAACTGCTTTGTGACGTGTGTATTCATCTCAGAGAGTTAAATCATTCTTTGGATTAAGCAGTTTGAAATCACTGTTTCTCTGGAATCTGAGTAAGGACATTTGGGAATGCTCTTTATAATATGGAGCAAGAAATATCCTCACATAAAAACCAGAAGGAAGCTGTCTGTGAAACTGTTATGTGTCATGTGAATTCCTCTGGCTCAGTTAAGCTTCTCTTTTCATTGAACAGTATTCTAACACTGTTTTAGTTTGGTTAGCAAGGGGATACTCGGGAGGGCTTTGAGGCTTATGTTGAAAACGGAAATATCTTCTGATAGAAACTGGAGAGATTTCCGAGGAGCTGCTTTGTGACATGTGCTTTCCACTCACAGTATTATACCTCTATTCTCAAACAACATCGGGGAAACCCTTTTGGAGAAAAAGGTACCAAGTGATATTCGGAACTTGTTGATGCCTATGGTGAAACTAGAAATAGTCTCAGACAAAAACTGGAAAGAAGCTTTCTATGAAACTGCTCTATGATATGTGTATTCACCTCACATAGATAAAACTTTTTTACATTACGCAGCTTGGAAACTCTGTTTTGGACGGATCCACGAAGGGACATTCGGGAGCACATTCTGTACTATAGTGAAAAAGGAAATATCTTCAGAGACAAACTAGAAAGAAGCTTTCTGTGAATCTGCTTTGGCTATGTTTATTCATCTCACATAGATAAAGCTTTCTTTACATTACGTAGCTTGGAAACTTTGTCATGGATGGATCCACGAAGGGATATTAGGGATCACTTTTGGGCCTATGGTGAAAAAGGAAATATCGTTAGATAAAAACTGGAGAGAAGCTTTCTGAGAAACTGTTTGATGATGTGCGCATTCCCCTCAGGGAGTTTTAGCTTTCTTGTCATAAGGCACTGTTTGAACACTGTTCCTGTAAAACTAAAAAAGTGATATTCGTAGCACATTGAAGACTATGGTGAAAAGTGAAATGTCGTTCAATAAAAGCCAGAGAGAAGCATTGCAAGAAACTGCTCTCTGACATGTCCATTCATTACACAGAGTTAAAGCTTACTTTACATTTCCTGGTTTAATTTTTTTTTTTTTTTTTTGAGGATTCTGCAAGGGGATATCAAGTGGCAACAGGAGGCAGGTGGCGAGCAAGGAAATGTCTTCCGTTAAAAATTGGAGAGAAGCTTTCTGAGCAACTCCATTGTGATGTTTGTATTCATCTCATAGAGTTGAATCATTGTTTGGATTGAGCAGTTTCAAATCACTGTTTCTGTGGAATCTGAGAAAAGACATTTGGGAACGCTCTATAGAATATCCTGAAAAAGAAATAACCTCAGATAGAAACGAGAAGGAAGCTTTCTGTGAAACTGCTCTGTGTGGTGTGAATTCTGTTCACACACTTAAGCTTCTCTTTTCAATCAGCAGCATTCTAACACTGTTTTTGTTTAGTCTGCAAAGGGATATTCGGGAGCGCTTTGAGGCTTATGGTGAAAAAGGAAATATCTTCAGATAGAAACTGGAGAGAAGCTTTCCGAGGAGCTGCTTTGTGACGTGTGCATTCCACTCACAGAATTATACCTTTCTTCTCATAGAGGGTTGGGGAATCCCTTTTAGAGAAAAAGCTACTAAGGGACACTAGGGAGTATAGGGACGGCTATGGTGAAAAAGGAAATATCCTCAGACAAAAACTGGAAAGAAGCTTTCTGTGAAACTGTTTGTGATAGATATGTTTATTCATCTCACATAAATAAAACTTTCTTTCTATTATGTAGTTTGGAAACGCCGTCATGGACGGATTTGTGAAGGGACATTCTGGAACACATTCAGGCCTACAGTAGAAAAGGAGATATCTTCAAATAAAAATTGGATAGAAGCTTTCTGAGTAACTGCATTGTGGTGTGTGTATTGCACTCAGGGAATTTTTTCTCTTTTGTCATAAGGCAAGTTCCAAGAAACTGCTCTCTGATATTTGCATTCATTTCACAGAGTTAAAGCTTACTCTACGTTGCCCAGTTTGGAAACTCTGTCTTTGAGGAATCTGTGAAAGGATATTAAGTGGCACCCGGAGGCTTGTGGCGAGCAAGAAAACGTCTTCCGATGAAAACTGGAGAGAACCTTTCAGAGCATCTAATTTGTGATGTGTGTATTCGTCTCATAGAGTTAAACCATTCTTTGGATTCAGAAGCTTGAAATCACTGTTTCTGTGGAATCTGAGAAAGGACACTTGGGAACGCTCTTTAGAATACCTCAAAAAAGAAATAACCTCAGATAAAAAGCAGAAGGAATCTTTCTGTGAAACTGTTCTGGGTTGCATGAATTCCGCTCACATAGTTAAGCTTCTCTTTTCATTGCACAGTATTCTAACACTGTTTTTGTTTAGTCTGCCAACTAGATATTTGGGAGCACTATGAGGTTTATGGTGAGAAAGGAAATACCTTCAGATAGAAACTGGAGACAAGCTTTACGAGGAGTTGCTTTGTGACGTGTGCATTCTACTCACAGCATTATATCTTTCCCGTCATAGAGGATTTGGGTATTCCTTTTGGAGAAAATCTACCAGGGGATATTCGGGAGTATATGGACTATATGGCTATGGTGAAAAAGGAAATATCCTCAGACAAAAACTGGAAACAAGATTTCTGTGAAACTGCTTTGTGATAGATATGTTTTTGCATCTCAAATAGATAAAACTTCCCTTGTATTACACAGTTTGGAAATTCCGTCATGGATGAATCCACGAAGGGACATTTTGGAGCACATTCAGGCCTACAGGGAAAAAGGAGATATCTTCAGATAAAAACTGGATAGAAGCTTTCTGAGAAACAGTTTTGTGATGTGTGCATTTCACTCAGGGAGTTGTACCTCTTACCTCATAAGGCAGTATTTGAACACTGTTCCTATAAACCCAAGAAAGTAATATTTGGCAGCACATGGAAGACTATGGCGAAAAATGAAATATCCTGAAATAAAACCCAGAAAAAAGCGTTCCAAGAAATTCCTTTCTGACACGTGTATTCATTTCAGAGAGGTAAAGCTTACTGTACATTTCCCAGTTTGGAAAGTCTATCTTTGAGAATTCGGCGAATGGACATTAAGTGGCGACCGGAGGCCTATGGTGAGCAAGGAAATGTCTTCCATTGAAAACTGGAGAGACACTTTCTGAGCAACTGCTTTGTGATGTGTGTATTCATCTCATAGAGTTAAATCATTCTTTGGATTGAGCAGTTTGAAATCACTGTTTCTGTGGAACCTGAGAAAGGACACTTTGGAACACTCTTAAAAATATGCTGAAAAAGAAATATCCTCCGATAAAAATCAGAAGGAATCTTTCTGTGAAACTGTTCTGTATCATGAGAATTCCACTGACAGTTAAGCTTCTTTTTTCGTTGAGCAGTATTCTAACACTGTTTTAGTTTAGTCAGCTAAAGGATACTCAGGAGCGCTTTGAGGCTTATGATGAAAACAGAAATATGTTCAGACAGAAACTGGAGAGAAGATTTCCAAGAAACTGCTTTGTGACGTGTGCATTCCACTCACAGAGTTACATTTTTCTTCTTATAGAGGGTTGGGGAATCCCTTTTGGAGAAAATGCTACCAGGGGACATTCAGAAGTATAAGAACAGCTACTGTGAAAAAGGAAATATCCTCAGACAAAAACTGGAGGGAAGCTTTCTGTGAAACTGCTTTGTGATAGATTTGTTTATTCATCTCACATAGATAAAATATTCTTTCTATTATGCAGTTTTGAAATGCCGTCATGGACGAATTCATGAAGGGACATTCGGGAGCACATTCAGGCCTATGGTGAAAAAGGAAATATTCAGATAAAAACTGGAGAGAAGCTTTCTGAGAAACTGCTTCATGATGTGTGCATTCCACTCAGGGAGTTATACCCCTTTTCTCATAAGGCAGTGTTTGAACAATGTTCCTGTAAAACGAAAAAGTGATATTTTGTAGTGCATTGAGGACTATGGCAAAAAGTGATATATCCTCAAATAAAACCCAAAGAGAAGCATTGCAAGAAACTGTTCTCAGATATGTGCATTCATTTCATAGAGGTAAAGCTTACTCTACATGGCCCAGTTTGGAATTTCTGTCTTTGAGAAATCTGTAAAGGGATATTAAGTGGCACCCAGAGGCCTGTGGTGAGCAAGGAAACGTCTTCTGTTGAAAACTGGAGAGAACCTTTCTGAGAAACTGCTTTGTGATGTTTGCATTCATCTCATAGGATTAAATCATACTTTGGATTGAGTAGTTTGAAATCACTGTTTCTGTGGAATCTGAGGAAGGACATTTCGGAATACTCTTTACAATATGGAGAAAGAAATACCCTCAGATAAAAAAAAAAAGAAGGAAGCTTTCTGTGAAACTACTATGTGTTGTGTAAATACCTCTAGCTCAGATAAGCTTATTTTTTCATTGAGCAATTTTCTAACACTGTTTATGTTTAGCATGTGAAGGGATATTCGGGAGTGCTTTGCAGCTACGGTGAAAAAGGAAACATGTTCAGATAGAAACTGTAGAAAAGCTTTCTGAGGAACTGCTTTGTGACGTGGGCATTCCACTCACAGTGTTATACATCTCTTCTCATACAGCCTCAGGGAAACCCTTTTGGAGAAAAAGGTACCAAGAGATATTCGGAGGCACATTTACCCCTATGGTAAAAAGGGAAATAGCCTCAGACAGAAACTGGAAAGAAGCTTTCTGTGAAACTGCTCAGTGATATGTGTATTCATGTCACATAGATAAAGCTTTCTTTACATTACACAGCTTGAAAACTCTGCCATAACACAGATAGAGCTTTCTTCACATTACACAGCTTTCAAATTCCGTCATGGATGGAACCATGAAGGGATATTCGGGATCACATTGTGGCCTATGGAGAAAAAGGAAATATCTTCAGATAAAAACTGGAGAGAAGGTTTCTGAGAAACTGTTTTGTGATGTATACATTCCACTCAGGGAGTTATATCACTTTTCTTCTAAGGCAGTGTTTGAATACTGTTCCGGTAAAACCAAAAATGTGATATTTCGGAGCGCATTGAAGAATATGGTGAAAAGTGAAATATCGTCAAATAAAATCCAGAAAGAAGTGTTCCAAGAAACTGTTCTCTGATATGTGCATTCATTTCACAGCGTTAAACCTTTCTCTACATTGCCCACTTTGGAAAATCTGTCTTTGAGGAATCTGTGAGGGGATGTTAAGTGGAGCCCGGAGGCCTGTAGTGAGCAAGGAAATTTCTTTTGTTGAAAATTGTAGAGAAGGTTTCTGAGCAACTGCCTGTGATGTGTGTTTTCATCTTATAGAGTTTAATAATTGTTTGAATTGAGCAGTTTGAAATCACTGTTTCTGTGGAACCTGAGAATGGACATTTGGGAACGCTCTGTAGAATATGCTGAAAAAGAAATACCCTCAGATAAAAACCAGAAGCAAGCTTTCTGTGAAACATCTCTGAATTGTGCGAATTCCACTCGCACAGTTAAGCTTCTCTTTTCATTGAGCAGTACCATTGTTTTTGTTTAGTCTGTGAAGGGATATTCGGGAGCACTTTGAGGTTCATGGTGAAAGCGGAAATATCTTCAGATAGAAACTCTAGAGAAGCTTTCCAAGGAGTTGCTTCATGATGTGCACATTCCACTCACAGAGTTATACCTTTCTTCTCATAGAGGATTGGGGAATCCCTTTTGGAGAAAAAGCCACCAAGGGACATTTTGGAGTATATGGACGGCTATGGTGAAAAAGGAATTATGCTCAAACAAAAACTGGAAAGAAGCTTTCTGTGAAACTGCTTTGTGATAGATATATTTATTCATCTCACATAGATAAAACTTTCTTTATATAATACAGTTCGGAAACTCTGTCATGGATGGATCCGCTAAGGGATATTCGGGAGCACATTAAGGACTATCATGAAAATGGAAATATGTTCAGATAAAAACCAGAGGGAAGCTTTCTGAGAAACTGCTTTGTGATGTGTGCATTTCACTCAGGGAGTTATACCTCTTTCTCATAAGGTAGTGTTTGAACACCATTTCTGTGAAACAGAAAAAGTGATATTTCAGAGCACATTGAGGACTCCGGGGAAAAGTGAAATATCCTGAAATAAAACCCAGAAAGAAGCGTTCCAACAAAATGCCCTCGGATATGTGTATTCATTTCACAGAGTTAAAGCTAACTCTACATTGCCCAGTATGGAAAGTCCCTCTTTGAGGAATCTGCAAAGGGATATAAAGTGGCGCCTGGAGGCCTGCAGTGAGCAAGGAAATGTCTTCCGGTGAAAACTGGAGAGAGGCTTTCTGACAAACTGCTTTGTGATGTGTGTATTCATCTCATACAGTTAAATCTTTCCTTGGGTTGAGTAGTTTGAAATCACTGTTTCTGTGAAACATGAGAAAGGAAATTTGGGAACGCTCTCTAGAATATGCTGAAAAACAAATATCTTCAGATAAAAACTAGAAGTAAGTTTTCTGTGAAACTGCTCTGTATCGCATAAATTCCACTCACACAGATAAGCTTCTCTTTTCATTGAGCAGTTTTCTAACACTGTCTATGTTTAACATGTGAAGGGATATTCGAGAACGCTTTGAGGCTTATGGTGGAAAAGGAAATATGTTCAGATAGAAACTGGAGAGAAGATTTCCGAGGAGCTGCTTTGTGACATGTGCATTCCAATCACAGACTTATACCTTTCTTCTCATAGAGGATTGGGGAATCCCTATTGCAGAAAAAGCTACCAAAGGGACATTCGGGAGTGTATTGATGGCTATGGTGAAAAAGGTACATCCTCAGACAAAAACTGGAAAGAAGCTTTCTGTGAAACTACTTTAAGATAGATATGTTTATTCACCTCACGTAGATAAAACTTTCTTTATATCATGCAGTTTGGAAATTCTGTCTTGTTCGGATCCACGAAGGGAAATTCCACAGCACATTCAGGCCTATGGTGAAAAAGGAGATACCTTCGTTAAAAACTGGATAGAAGCTTTCTGAGAAGCAACTTTGTGATGTGTGCATTCCACTCAGGGAGTTTTACCACTTTTCTCATAAGGTAGGATTTGTTCTCTGTTCCTGTAAAACCAAAAAAGAAGTAATTGGGAGCACATGGAAGACTATGGCGAAAAGTGAAATATCCTGAAATAAAACCCAGAAAGAAGAGTTCTAATAAATTGCTCTCTGACGTGTGCATTCATTTCAGAGAGTAAAAGCTTACTCCACATTTCCCATTTTGGAAAGTCTGTCTTTGAGGATTCTGTGAAGGGATATTAAGAGGTGAGCAGAGTCCTGAAGCGAGCAAGGAAATATCTTCCTTTGAAAACTGGAGAGAAGCATTCAGAGCAACTGCTTTGGGATGAGTGTTTTCATCTCATAGAAGTAAATTATTCTTTGGATTGAGCAGTTTGAAATCACTCTTTCTGTAGAACCTGAGAAAGGACATTTGGGAACGCTCTAAAGAATATGCTGTAAAAGAAATACCCTCTGATAAAAACTAGAAGGAAGCTTTCTGTGAAATTGCTCTGTGTCATGTGAATTCCACTCGCAGAGTTAAGCTTCTGTTTCATTGACCAGCATTCTAACACTGTTTCAGTTTAGTCACCTAAGGGATACTTGGGAGTACTTTGAGGCTTATGGTGAAAAAGAAAATATCTTCAGATAGAAACTGGAGAGAACCTTTCTGAGCAACTGCTTTGTGATGTGTGTATTCATGTCATAGTGTTAAATCATTCTTTGGATTGAGGAGTTTGAAATCACTCTTTCTATGGAACCTGAGAAAGGACATTTTGGAACGCTCTTAAGAATATGCTGAAAAAGAAATATCCTCTGAGAAAGTGCAGAAGGAAGCTTTCTGTGAAACTGCTCTGTGTCATGTGAATTCCAGTCACACAGTTAAGCTTCTGTTTTCATTGAGCAGCATTCTAACACTGTTTTTGTTTAAACTGTGAAGGGATATTCAGGAGGGCTTTGAAGATTATGGTGGAAAAGGAAATATCTTCAGATAGAAACTGGAGAGAAGCTTTCTGAGGAGTTGCTTTGTGATGTGTGCATTCTACTCACAGAATTATACCATTCTTCTTATAGAAAATTGGGGAATCACTTTTGGAGAAAAAGTTACCAGGGGACATTCGGAAATATATAGACAGCTACAGTGAAAAAGGAAATATCCTCAGACAAAAACTGGAAAGAAGCTTTCAGTGAAATTGCTTAGTGATAGATATGTTTATTCATCTCACATAGATAAAACTTTCCTTATATTACACAGTTTGTAAACTCCATCATGGAAGGATCCACGAAGGGACATTCGAGACCACATTCAGGTCTACGGTGAAAAAGGAGGTATCTTCAGATTAAAACTGGATAGAAGCTTTCTGAGAAACTGCTTTGTGATGTGTGCATTCCACTCAGGGAGTTATACCTCTTTTCTCATAAGGCTGTCTTTGAACACCTTCCTGTAAAACCAAAAAAATAATATTTCGAGCACATGGAAGACTATGGTGAAAAGGGAAATATCCTAAAATAAAACCAAAAAAGAAGGATTCCAAGAAACTGCTCTCTGATATGTGCATTCAATTCAGAGAGTTAAAGCTTACTGTACAATTCCCAGTTTGGAAAGTCTGTCTTTGATGATTCTTCGAAGGGATATTAAGTGGAGACTGGAGGCCCATGGCGAGCAAGGAAATGTCTTCGATTGAAAACTGGAGAGAAGGTTTCTGAGCAACTGCTTTGTGATATGTGTATTCATCTCATAGAGTTAAATCATTCTTTGGATTGAGCAGTTTGAAATCACTGTTTCTGTGGAACCTGAGAAAGGACATTTGGGAGCAATCTTAAGAATATGCTGAAAAAGAGATACCCTCCGATAAAAAATCGAAGGAAACATTGAAAACTGGAGTGAAGCTTTCAGAGCAACTTCCTTGTGATGTGTATTCATCTCATAGAGTTAAATCATTCTTTGGATTGAGCAGTGTGAAATCACACTTTCTGTGGGACCTGAGAAAGGACATTTCGGAAGGCTATTAAAAATATTCTGAAAAAGAAATACCCTCCTCTAAAAACCAGAAGAAAGCTTTCTGTGAAACTGCTCAGTGTCATGTGAATTCCACTCGCACAGTTAAGCTTCTGTATTAATTGAGCACTATTCTAACACTGTTTTAGTTTAGTCAGCTAAGGAATACTCGGGAGTGCTTTGAGGCTTATGGTGAAAATGGAAATATCTCCAGATAGAAACTGGAGAGAAGCTTTCTGAGGAGCTGCTTTGTGACGTGTGCATTCCACTCACAGAGTTATACTTCTCTTATCATAGAGAATTGGGGAATCCCGTTTGGAGAAAAAGCTACCAGGGGACATTCAGTAGTATATGGATATCTATGGTAAAATAGGAAACATCCTCAGACAAAAACTGGAAAGAAGCTTTCTGTGAAACTGCTTTGTGATAGATATGTTTATTCAACTCATATAGATAAAACTTTCTTCCTATTATGCAGTTTTGAAATTCCATAAGAGACGGATTCGCAAAGGGACATTCAGGAGCACATTCAGGCCTATGGTGCAATAGGAAATATCTTCTGATAAAAAGTAGAGAGAAGGTTTCAGAGAAGCTGCTTTGTGATGTGTGTCTTCCACTCAGGGAGTTATACCTCTTTTGTCATAAGGCAATGTTTGAACACTGTTCCTATAAAACCAAAAAAGTGATATTTAGGAGTGCATTGAAGACTATGGTGAAAAGTGAAATATCCTCAAATAAAACTCAGAAAGAAGGGTTCCAAGAAACTGGTGTCTGACAAGTGCATTCATTTCAGAGAGTTAAATTTTACTCTACATTTCCCAGTTTGGAAAGTCTGTCTTTGAGGATTCTGCGAAGGGATATTAAGTGGCAACCAGAGGCATGTGGCGAGCAAGGAAATGTCCTCTGTTGAAAATTGGAGAGAAGCTTTCTGAGCAACTGCTTTGTCATGTGTGTATTCATCTCATAGAGTTAAATCATTCTTTGGATTAAGCAGTTTGAAATCACTCTTTCTGTGGAATCTGAGAAAGGACATTTGGGAAAGCACTTAAGAATGTGCTGAAAAAGAAATACCCTCTGATAAAAACCACAAAGAAGCTTTCTGTGAAACTGCTCTGTGTCATGGGAAGTCCACTCGCAAAGTTAAGCTTCTGTTTTCATTGAGCAACATTCTAACACTGTTTTAGTTTAGTCAGCTAAGGGATACTTGGGAGTGCTTTGGGGCTTATGGTGAAAACGGAAATATCTTCAGATAGAAAATGAAGAGAAGCTTTCCAAGGAGCTGCTTTGTGACATGTGCGTTCCACTCACAGAGCTATATTTTTCTTCTCATAGAGGATTGGGGAATCCCTTTTGGAGAAAAAGCTACCAGGGGACATTCGCGAGTATGTGGACGTTTATGGTGAAAATAGAAATTTTCTTATACAAAAACTGGAAAGAAACTTTCTGTGAAACTGCTTTGTAATTGATATGTTTATTCATCTCACATAGATAAAACTTTATATTACGCAGTTTTGAAACTCCGTCATGGACGGATTCGCGAAGGGACATTCAGGAGCACATTCAGGCCTATGGTGAAATAGGAAATAACTTCTGATAAAAATTGGAGAGAAGCTTTCTGAGAAACTGCTTTGTGATGTGTGCATTCCACTCAGGGAGTCATACGTCTTTTCTCATAAGGCAGTGTTTGAACACTGTTCCTGTAAAACCGAAAAAGTGATATTATGGAGCGCATTGAACACTATGGCAAAAAGTGAAATATCTTCAAATAAAACACAGAAGGAAGCATTCCAAGAAACTGCTTTCTGATATGTGCATTCACTGCACAGAGTTAAAGCTTACTCTATGTTGCCCAGTTTGGAAAGTCTGTCTTTGAGTCATCTGTGAAAGGATATTAAGTGGCGCCCGGAGGCTTGTGGTGAGCAAGGAAACGACTTCCAATGAAAACTGGAGAGAAGTTTCTCAGCAACTGGTTTGTGATGTGTGTATTCATCTCATAGAGTTTAGCCATTCTTTGGATTGAGCACTTTGAAATAAATGTTTTTGTGGAATCTGAGGATGGATATTCGGGAACACTCCTTAGAATATGGAGATGGAAATATCCTCAGGTAAAATCCAGGAGGAAGCTTTCTCTGAAACTGCTCTGTGTCATGTTAAATCTTCTCACTCAGTTGAGCCTCTCTTTTCATTGAGCAGTTTTCTAACCCTGTTTATGTTAAGTGTGTGAGGGGATATTTGGGAGTTTTATGGTGAAAAAGGAAATATGTTCAGACTGAAACTGGAGAGAAGGTTTCCGAGGAACTCCTTTGTGACGTGTGCATTCCACTCACAGTGTTATACCTCTCTTCTCATACAGAATCGGGGAAACCCTTTTGGAGAAAAAGGTACCAAGTGGTATTCGGGAGCATGTTGATGCCTGTGGTGAAAAGGAAAATAGACTCAGACAAAACTGGAAAGAAGCTTTCTATGAAACTGCTCTGTGATATGTATATGCATCTCAGATGGATAAAGCTTTCTTACAACCCGGAGACTCTGTCATAGACGGATCGACGAAGGGACATTCAGGATCACGTTCAGGACTATGGTGAAAAAGGAAATATCTTCAGATAAAAACTGGAAACAAGCTTTCTGTGAATCTGCTTTTTGCTATGCTTATTCATCTCATGTAGATAAAGCTTTCTTTACATTACGCAGCTTAGAAACTCCTTCATGGATGGATCCACAAAGGGATATTCGGAATCACATTCGGGCCTATGTCGAAAAAGGAAATATCGTCCGATAAAAATTGGAAAGAAGCTTTCTGAGAAACTGCTGGTGATGTGTGCATTCCACACACAGAATTTTACCTTTCTTCTCATAGAGGATTGGGAAACCTCTTTTGGAGAAAGAGCTACCAGGGGATATTTGGCAGTATATGGATGGCCATGGTGAAAAAGGAAATATCCTCAGACAAAAACTGGAAAGATTTCTGTGAAACTGCTTTGTTATAGATATGTTTATTCACATCACATAGATGAAACTTTCTTTATATTTCACAGTTTGTAAACTCCATCATGGACGTATCTGCGAAGGGACATTCGGGAGCACATTCAGGCCTATGGTGAAAAAGGAAATATCTTTACATAAAAAATGGAGAGAAGCTTTCTGAGAAACTGCTTTGTGATGTGTGCATTCCACTCAGGGAGTTATACCTCTTTTCTCATAAGGCAGTGTTTGAACACTGTTCCTGTAAAACCGAAAAAGTGATATTTCAGAGCACCTTGAAGACAATGGCGAAAAGTGAAATATCCTCAAATAAAACCCAGACAGAAGCGTTGCAATAAACTGCTTTCTGATATGTTCATTCATTTCACTGAGTTAAAGATTACTCTACGTTGCCCAGTTTGGAAACTCTGTCTTTGGGGAATACACGAAGGGATATTAAGTGGCACCAGGAGGCCTGTGGTGAGCAAGGAAATGTCTTGCAATGAAAACTGGAGAGAAGCGTTCTGAGCAACTGCTTTGTGATGTGTGTATTCATCTCATAGAGTAAAACTATTCTTTGGATTGAGCAGTTTGAAATCACTGGGTGGAATCTGAGGAAGGACGTTTGGGAATGCTTTTTAGAATATCCTGAAATGCTGTTTAAAATATAGCGAAAGAAATATTCTCAGATAAAAACCAGAAGGAAGCTTTCTGTGAAACTGCTATGTGTCGTGTAATTCCTCTCGCTCAGTTAAGCTTTTATTTTCATTGGGCAGTTTTCTAACACTGTTTATGTTTAGCATACGAAGGGATATTCCAGAGCACTTTGAGGCTTATGGTGAAAAAAGAAATATGTTCAGATAGAAACAGGAGGGTAGCTTTTAAAGGAACTGCTTTGTGACGTGTACATTCCACGCACAGTGTTATACCTCTCCTCTCATACATCATCGGGGAAGCCCTTTTGGAGAAAACGGTATCAAGCTATATTCATTTGCATATTGACGCCAATGGTGAAAACTGAAATAGCCTCAGACAAAAACTGGAAAGAAGCTTTCTATGAAACTGCTCTGTGATATGTGCATTCATCTCACATAGATAAAGCTTTCTATACATTATGCAGCTTGGAAACTACATCATGGATGGTTCCAAGAAGGGACATTCAGGAGCACATTCAGGACTATGGTGAAAAAGGAAATATCTTTAGATAAAAACTGGAAAGAAATTTTCTGTGAATCTGCTTTTTGCTATGTTTATTCGTGGTGAAAAGGGAAATATCCTGAAATAAAACCAAGAAAGAAGGATTCCAAGAAACTGCTCTCTGATATGTGCATTCATTTCAGAGAGTTAAAGCTTCCTCTACATTTCCCAGTTTGGAAAGTCTGTCTTTGAGGATTCTGTGAAGGGATATTAAGTGGAGACCGGAGGCCCGTGGCGAGCAAGGAAATGTCTTCGATTGCAAACTGGAGAGAAGGTTTCTGAGCAACCATTTTGTGATGTTTGTATTCATCTCATAGAGTTAAATCATTCTTTGCATTGAGCAGTTTGAAATCACTGCTTTTGTGGAATCTGGGGAAGGACATTTGGGAATGCTCCTTAGAATATGGAGAAAAAAATATCCTCAGGTAAAATCCAGAAGGAAACTTTCTGAGAAACTGCTCTGTGTTGTCTTAATTCCCCTCGCTCAGTTAAGCCTCTCTTTTCACTGAGCAGTTGTCTAACCCTGGTTATGTTTACCATGTGAAGGGATATTCAAGAGCGCTTTGAGACTTATGGTGAAACAGGAAATATCTTGAGATAGAAACTGGAGAGAAGCTTTCCAAGGAATTCTTTTGTGATGTGTGCATTCCACTCATAAAGTTATATCTTTTTTCTCATACAGGATTATGAAATCCCTTTTGGAGAGACAGCTACCAGGGGACATTCACCATATGGAGGGCTATGGTGAAAAAGGAAGTATTCTCAGGCAGAAACCGAAAGGAAGTTTTCTGTGTAAATGTTTTGTGATAGATATGTTTATGCATCTCACATAGATAAAACTTTCTTTACATTATGCAGCTTGGAAACTCCAACATGGATGTATCCATGAAGGTATATTCGGGATCACATTCGTGCCTATGGTGATAAAAGAAATATTGTCTGATAAAAATTGGAGAAACGTTTTCTGAGAAACTGCTTGGTGATGTGTGCATTCCACTCAGGGAGATCAACCTTTCTTCTCACGAGACACTGTTTGAACACTGTTCCTGTACAACTAAAAAAGTGATATTCGGAGCACATTGAAGACTATGGCAAAAAGTGGAATGTCGTCCAATAAAACCCGGAAAGAAGCATTCCACAAAACTGCTCTCTGACATGTCCATTCATTTCACAGAGTTAAAGCTTACTGTACATTTCCCAGTTTGGAAAGTCTGTCTTTGAGGATTCTGCAAAGGGATAACAAGTGGCGACCGGAGGCCTGTGGTGAGCAAGGAAATGTCTTCCGTTGAAATTTGGAGAGAAGCATTCTGAGTAACTCTTTTGTGATGTTTGTATTCATCTCATAGAGTTAAATTATTCTTTAGATTGAGCAGTTGGAAATCACTGCTTCTTTGGAATCTGAGAAAGGACATTTGGGAACGCTCTTTAGAATATCCTGAAAAAGAAATAACCTCATATAGAAACCAAAAGGAAGGTCTCTGTGAAACTACACTGTGTCGAGTGAATTTTGGTCGCACAGTTAAGCTTCTATTTTCATTGAGCAGTATTCTAATACTGTTTTTGTTTAGTCTGCGAAGGGATATTCGGGAGTGCTTTGAGGCTTCGGATGAAAAAGGAGATATGTTCAGATAAAAACTGGATGGAAGGTTTCTGAGAAACTGCTATATCATATGTGCATTCCACTCAGGGAGTTATACCTCTTTTCTCATAAGACAGTGTTTGAACACTGTTCCTGTAAAACCGAAAATGTAATATTTTGGAGTGCATGGAAGATTATGGTGTAATGTGAAATATCCTGAAATAAATCTCAGAAAGTTGCGCTCCAAGAAACTGCTCTCTGACATGTGCATTCATTTCAGATAGGTAAAGTATACTCTACATTTCCCAGTTCGGAAAGTCTGTCTTTGAGAATTCTGCGAATGGATATTTAGTGGTGACCAGAGGCCTGTGGCGAGCAAGCAAATCTCTTCCATTGAAAACTGGAGAGAAGCTTTCTGAGAAACTGCTTTGTGATGTGTGTGTTTATCTCATGGTGTGAAATCGTTCTGTGGATTGAGCAGTTTGAAATCACTCTTTCTGTGGAACCTGAGAAAGGACATTTGGGAACGCTCCTAAGAATATGCTGAAAAAGAAAAACCCTCCGATAAAAATCTGAAGGAAGCTTTTTGTGAAACTGCTCTGAGTCATGTGAATTCCACTCACACAGTTAATCTTCTGTTTTCATTTAGCAATATTGTAATACTATTTTAATTTAATCAGCTCAGGGATACTCGGGAGTGCTTTGAGGCTTATGGTGAAAACAGAAATGTCTTCAGATGGAAACTGGAGAGAAGATTTCCGAGGAGCTGCTTTGGGACACGTGCATTCCACTCATAGAGTTATACTTTTCTTCTCATAGAGGATTGGGGAATCCCTTTGGGGAAAAAGCTATCAGGAGACATATGGGATTATATGGATGGCTATGGTGAAAAAGGAAGTATCCTCAGACAAAAACTGGAAAGAAGGTTTCTGTGAAACTGCTTTGCGATAGATATGTTTATTCATTTCACACAGATAAAACTTCCCTTATATTACACAGTTTGGAAATTCCGTCGTGGACGGATCCACGAAGGGACATTCGGGAGCCCATTCAGGCCTACAGTGAAAAAGAGATATCTTCAGATAAACACTGGATAGAAACTTTCTGAGAAACTGCTTTGTGATGTGTGCATACCACTCAGGGAGTTATACCTCTTTCCTCATAAGGCAGTATTTGATCACTGTTCCTGTAAAACTGAAAAAGTAATATTTTGGAGCGTATTTAAGACTATGGCGAAAAGTGAAATATCCTGAAATAAAACCCAGAAAGAAGAGTTCAAAGAAACTACTCTCTGACATATGCATTCATTTCAGAGACTTAAAGCTTACTCTACATTTCCCAGTTTCGAAAGTCTGTCTTTGAGGATTCTGGGAAGGGATATTAAGTGGTGACCGGAGGCCTGTGATGAACAAGGAAATGTCTTCCGTTGAAAACTGGAGGGAAGCTCTCTGAGAAACAGCTTTGTGATGTATGTATTCATCTCACAGAGTTAAACCATTCTTTGGATTGAGCAGTTTGAAATCACTCTTTCTGTGTCACCTGAGAAAGGACATTTGGGAATGCTCTTAAGAATATGCTGAAAAAGATATACCCTCTGATAAAAACCAGAAGGAAACCTTTTGTGAAACTGCTCTGTGTCATGTGAATTCCACTCACACAGTTAAGCTTCTGTTTTCATTGAGCAGTATTCTAACACTGTTTTAGCTTAGTTAGGTAGGGTAGAGTCGGGAGGACTTTGAGGCTTATTTTGAAAACAGAAATATCTTCAGATAGAAACTGGAATGAAGGCTTCCAAGTAACTACTTTGTGCCGTGTGCATTCCATCACAGAGTTATACTTTACTTCTCATAGAGCAATGGGGAATCCCTTTTGGAGAAAAAGCTACCAGGGGACATTTGGGAGTATATGGACGGCTATAGTGAAAAAGGAAACATGCTCAGACAAAAACTGGAAAGAAGATTTCTGTTAAAATGCTTTGTGATACATGTTTATTGATCACACATAGATAAAACTTTCCTTGTACTGCGCAGTTGGGAAACTCCATCATGGATGGATCCGTGAAGGGAAATTTGGAAGCACATTCAGACCTACAGTGAAAAAGGATATATCTTCAGATAAAAACTGGATAGAAGCTTTCTGACAAATTGCTTTGTGATGTGTGCATTACACTCAGGGAGTTATACCTCTTTTCTCATAAGACAGTGTTTGAACACTCTTCCTGTAAAACTGAAGAAGTGATATTTCGGACCTTATTGAAGACTATGGCAAAAAGTGAAATATTCTGAAATGAAACCCAGAGAGAAGCGTTCCAAGAAACTGCTCTCTGATATGTGCATTCATTTCACAGAGTGAAAAACCTACTCTACGTTGAACATTTTGGAGACTCTGTCTTTGAGGAACCTGTGAAGGAATATTAAGTGCTGCCTGGAGACTTCTGGTGAGCAAGAAATGTCTTCTGATGAAAACTGGAGAGAAGCTTTCTGAGCAATTGCTTTGTGATGTGTGTGTTCATCTCATAGAGTTAAACCATTCTTTGGATTGAGCAGTTTGAAATCCCTGTTTCTGTGGAATCTGAGGAAGAACATTTGGGAATGCTCACTAGAATAAGGAGAAAGAAATATCCCCAGGTAAAACCCGGAATGAAGCTTTCTGTGAAACTGCTCTGTGTCATCCTAATTCCTCTCACTCAGTTAAGCCTCTCTTTTCATTGAACAGTTTTCTAATCCTGTTTATGTTTAGCATGGGAAGTGATATTCGGGAGCAGTTTGAGGCTTACAGTGAAAAAGGAAATATATTCCGACAGAACCTGGAGGGAAGCTTTCTTAGGAGCTGCTTTGTGACGTGTGCATTCCAGTCACAGTGTTATAACTCTCTTCTCATACATCATCGGGGAAACCCTTTTGGAGAAAACGGTACCAAGTGATATTCGGGAGCATATTGATGCCTACGGTGAAAAGGAAAATAGCCTCAGACAAAAACTGGAATGAAGCTTTCTATGAAACTGCTCAGTGATATGTGTATTCATGTCACATAAATAAAGCTTTCTTTGCATTACGCAGCTTGGAAACTCTGTCCTGAACGGATCCGCGAAAGGACATTCGGGAGCACATTCAGAACTATGGTGAAAAACGAAATATGTTCAGAAAAAAACTGGAAGGAAGCTTTCTGTGAATCTGCTTTTTGCTATGTTTATTCATTGCACACATATAAAGCTGTCTTTACATTACGCAGCTTGGAAACTCCATCATGGATGGATCCGTGAAGGGATATTCGGAATCACATTTGGGCCTAGGGTGAAAAAGGAAATATCGTCAGATGAAAACTGGAGAGAAGCTTTCTGAGAAACTGCTTTGTGATGTATGCATTCCACTCAGGGAGTTATACCTCTTTTCCTATAAGACAAGGTTTGAACACTGTTCCCTTGAAACTGAAAAAGTGATATTTCGTAGCACCTTGAAGACCATGGTGAAAAGTGAAATATAATGAAATAAAACTGAGAAAGAAGCATCCCAAGAATCTGCTTTCTGATATGCGCATTCATTTCATAGAGTTAAGGCTTACTCTACATTGCCCAGATTGGAAACTCTGTCTTTCATTAATCTGCGAAGGGGTAGAAAGTGGCTCCCGGAGGTCTGTGATGAGCAAGGAAATGTCTTCTGTTGAAAATTGGAGAGAAGCTTTCTGAGCAACTGCTTTGTGATGTGTGTATTCATCTCATAGAGTTAAATCATTCTTTAGATTGAGCAGGTTGAAATCACTGTTTCTGTGGAACCTGAGAAAGGACATTTGGGAATACTCTTAAGAAAATGCTGAGGACTCTGTTCTGTTCCATTGGTCTATATCTCTGTTTTGGTACCACTACCATGCTGTTTTGGTTACTGTAGCCTTGTAGTATAGTTTGAAGTCAGGTAGCGTGATGCCTCCAGCTTTGTTCTTTTGACTTAGGATTGTCTTGGAGATG
>NC_037682.1:60021911-60093498 GCF_003255815.1 Theropithecus gelada
ATCAAAACCGCTCAACTACATGGAAACTGAACAACCTGTTCCTGAATGACTACTGGGTACATCACGAAATGAAGGCAGAAATAAAGATGTTCTTTGAAATCAATGAGAACAAAGATACAGCATACCATAATCTCTGGGACACATTTAAAGCAGTGTGTAGAGGGAAATTTATAGCACTAAATGCCCAAAAGAGAAAGCAGGAAAGACCTAAATTTGACACTCTAGCATCACAATTAAAAGAACTAGAGAAGCAAGAGCAAACATATTCAAAAGCTAGCAGAAGGCAAGAAATAACTAAGATCAGAGCAGAACTGAAGGAGATAGAGACACAAAAAACCCTCCAAAATCAATGAATCCAGGAGTTGGTTTTTTGAAAAGATCAAGAAAATTGACAGACCGCTAGCAAGACTAATAAAGAAGAAAAGAGAGAAGAATGACATAGACGCAATAAAAAATGATAAAGGGGATATCACCACCAACCCCACAGAAATACAAACTACCATCAGAGAATACTATAAACACCTCTACGCAAATAAACTAGAAAATCTAGAAGAAATGAATAATTTCCTGGACACTTAAACTCTTCCAAGACTAAACCAGGAAGAAGTTGAATCCCTGAGTAGACCAATAACAGGCTCTGAAATATAGGCAATAATTAATAGCCTACCAACCAAAAAAAGTCCAGGACCAGATGGATTCACAGCTGAATTCTACCAGAGGTACAAGGAGGAGTTGGTACCATTCCTTCTGAAACTATTCCAATCAATAGAAAAAGAGGGAATCCTCCCTAACTCATTTTATGTGGCCAACATCATCCTGATTCCAAAGCCTGGCAGAGACACAATAAAACAAGAGAATTTTAGACCAATATCCCTGATGAACATCGATGAAAAAATCCTCAATAAAATACTGGCAAACCGGATTCAGCAGCACATCAAAAAGCTTACCCACCATGATCAAGTGTGCTTCATCCCTGGGATGCAAGGCTGGTTCAATATTCGCAAATCAATAAACATAATCCAGCATATAAACAGAACCAAAGACAAGAACCACATGATTATCTCAATAGATGCAGAAAAGGCTTTTGACAAAATTCAACAGCCCTTCATGCTAAAAACGCTCAATAAATTCGGTATTGATGGAATGTATCTCAAAATAATAAGAGCTATTTATGACAAACCCACAGCCAATAACATACTGAATGGGCAAAAACTGGAAAAATTCCCTTTGAAAATTGGCACAAGACAGGGATGCCCTCTCTCACCACTCCTATTCAACATAGTGTTGGAAGTTCTGGCTAGGGCAATCAGGCAAGAGAAAGAAATAAAGGGTATTCAGTTTGGAAAAGAAGAAGTCAAATTGTCCCTGTTTGCAGATGACATGATTGTATATTTAGAAAACCCCATTGTCTCAGCCCAAAATCTCCTTAAGCTGATAAGCAACTTCAGCAAAGTCTCAGGATAGAAAATTAATGTGCAAAAATCATAAGCATTCTTATACACCAGACAAACAGAGAGCCAAATCATGAATGAACTTCCATTCACAATTGCTTCAAAGAGAATAAAATAACTAGGAATCCAACTGACAAGGGATGTAAAGGACCTCTTCAAGGAGAGCTACAAACCACTGCTCAGTAAAATAAAAGAGGACACAAACAAATTGAAGAACATATCATGCTCATGGATAGGAAGAATCAATATCGTGAAAATGGCCATACTGCCCAAGGTTATTTGTAGATTCAATGCCATCCCCATCAAGCTACCAATGACTTTCTTCACAGAATTGGAAAAAATGCTTTAAAGTTCATATGGAACCAAAAAAGAGCCCACATCTCCAAGACAATCCTAAGTCAAAAGAACAAAGCTGGAGGCATCACGCTACCTGACTTCAAACTATACTACAAGGCTACTGTAACCAAAACAGCATGGTACTGGTACCAAAACAGAGATATAGACCAATGGAACAGAAGACAGTCCTCAGAAATAATACCACACATCTACAGCCATCTGATCTTTGACAAACCTGAGAAGAACAAGAAATGGGGAAAGGATTCCCTATTTAATAAATGGTGCTGGGAAAATTGGCTAGCCATAAGTAGAAAGCTGAAACTGGATCCTTTCCTTCCTCCTTATACGAAAATTAATTCAAGATGGATTAGAGACTTAAATGTTAGACCTAATACCATAAAAACCCTAGAGGAAAACCTAGGTAGTACCATTCAGGACATAGGCATGGGCAAAGACTTCATGTCTCAAACACCAAAAGCAACGGCAGCAAAAACCAAAATTGACAAATGGGATCTCATTAAACTAAAAAGCTTCTGCACAGCAAAAGAAACTACCATCAGAGTGAACAGGCAACCTACAGAATGGGAGAAAATTTTTGCAATCTACTCATCTGACAAAGGGCTAATATCCAGAAGCTACAAAGAACTCAAACAAATTTACAAGAAAAAAACAAACAACCCCATCAAAAAGTGGGCAAAGGATATGAACAGACATTTCTCAAAAGAAGACATTCATACAGCCAACAGACACATGAAAAAATGCTTATCATCACTGGCCATCAGAGAAATACAAATCAAAACCACAATGAGATACCATCTTATACCAGTTAGAATGGCAATCATTAAAAAGTCAGGAAACAACAGGTGCTGGAGAGGATGTGGAGAAATAAGAGCACTTTTACACTGTTGGTGGGATTGTAAACTAGTTCAACCATTATGGAAAACAGTATGGCGATTCCTCAAGTGTCTAGGACTAGATGTACCACGTGACTCAGCCATCCCATTACTGGGTATATACCCAAAGGATTATAAATCATGCTGCTATAAAGACACATGCACACGTATGTTCATTGCGGCACTATTCACAATAGCAAAGACTTGGAATGAACCCAAATGTCCATCAGTGACAGACTGGATTAAGAAAATGTGGCACATATACACCATGGAATACTATGCAGCCATAAAAAAAGGATGTGTTTGTGTCCTTTGTAGGGACATGGATGCAGCTGGAATCCATCATTCTTAGCAAACTATCACAAGAACAGAAAACCAAACACTGCATGTTCTCACTCATAGGTGGGAACTGAACAATGAGAGCACTTGGACTTGGGAAGGGGAACATCACACACTGGGGCCTATCATGGGGAAGGGGGAATGGGGAGGGATTGCATTGGGAGTTATACCTGATGTAAATGACGAGTTGGTGGGTGCTGACGAGTTGCTGGGTGCAGCACAGCAACATGGCACAACTATACATATGTAACAAACCTGCACGTTATGCACATGTACCCTAGAACTTAAAGTATAATAATAATAATAATAAACTTTCTTTATATTACACAGTATGGAAACTCCATCTTGCACAGAACCGTGAATTGACATTCGGGAGCAAATTCAGGCCTATGGTGAAAAAGGAAATATCTTCAGATCAAAACCAGAGAGAAGCTTTCTGAGAAACTGCTTTGTGATGTGTGCATTCCACTCAGGGAGTTATACCTCTTTTCTCATAAGACAGTGTTTGAAGACTTCCTGTAAAACCGAAAAAGTGATAATTTGGAGTGCATTGAAGACTATGGAGAAAGTGAAATATCCTCAGATAAAACCCAGAAAGAAGCGTTCCAAGAATCTGCTCTCTGATATGTGCATTCATTTCACAGAATTTAAATTTACACTACGTTGCCCAGTTTGGAAACTCTGTCTTTGAGGAATCTGTGAAGGGATAGTAAGTGGCGCCCGGAGGCCTATGATAAGGAAGGAAATGTCTTCCAATGAAAACTGGACAGAAGCCGTCTGAGTTACTGCTTTGTGGTGTGTGTATTCATCTCATAGAGTTAAATCATTCTTTGGATTGATCAGTTTGAAATCACTGTTTCTGTGGAATCTGAGAAAGGACATTTGGGAATTCTCTTTACAATATGCTGATCAGAAATACCTCAGAGAAAAAGCAGAAGGAAGCTTTCTGTGTAACTGCTCTGTGTCGTTTGAATTAAACTTGGACAGTTCAGCTTCTCTCTTCATTGAGCCATATTCTAGCACTGTGTTTAGCCTTCAAAGTGATATTCAGGAGCCCTTTGAGGCTTATAGTGAAAACGGAAATATCTTCAGATAGAAACTGGAAAGAAGCTTTCTGAGAAGCTGCTTTGGGACGTGTGCATTCCACTCACAGAGTTATGCCTTTGTTCTCATAGAGGATTGGGGAATCCCTTTTGGAGAAAAAGCTACCAAGGGACATTCGGGAGTATAAGGACGGCTACTGTGAAAAAAGGAATATCCTCAGACCAAAATTGGAAAGAATCTTTCTGTGAAACTGCATTGTGATAGATATGTTTATTCATCTCACAGAGATAAAGCTTTCTTTATATTACATAATTTGGAAACTCTGTCATGGACAGATCAGCGAAGGGACATTCGGCAGCACATTCAGGCCAGTGGTGAGAAAGGAAATATCTTCAGATAAAAACTGGAAAGAAGGTTTCTGAGAAACTGCTTTGTGATGTGTGCATTCCATACAGGGAGTTATACCTGTTTTCTCCTAAGGCAGTGTGTGAACACTGTTCCTGTAAAACAGAAAAGGTGATATTTTGGTGTGCATTTAAGACTAGTGTGAAAAGTAAAATATCCTCAACTAAAACTCAGAAAGAAGCGTTCCAAGAAACTTCTCTCTGATATGTGCATTCATTTCACAAAGTTAAATCTTACTCTAAATTGCCCTGTTTGGAAACTCTGTCTTTGAGGAATCTGTGAAGTGATATTCGGTGGTGCCTGCAGGCCTATGATCAGCAAAGAAATGTCTTCCGATGAAAACTGGAAAGAAGCTTTCAGAGCAACTGCTTTGTGATGTGTGTATTCATCCTATAGAGTTAAACTATTCTTTGGATTGAGCAGTTGAAATAACTGTTTCTGTGGGATCTGAGTAGGACAGCTGAGAGCGCTCTTAGAATATGAAGAAAGAAATATGTTCAGATAAAAACAGAAGGAAGCTTTCTGTGAAACTGCTATGTGTCGTGTGAATTTCTCTTGCTCAGTTAAGCTTCTCTTTTCTTTGAGAAGTTCTCTAACACTGTTTATGTTTAACGGGCGAAGGGATATTTGGGAGCCCTTTGAGACTTATGATGAGAAAGGAAATATGTTCAGATAGAAACTGGAGACGAGCATTCCGAGGAACTAGTTTGTGACGTGTGCAGTCCACTAAGAGTGTTATACCTCTCTTCTCATACAGCATCGGGGAAACCCTTTTGGAGAAAAAGATACCAAGGGATATTCGGTGGCATATTGATGCCTATGGTGAAAAGGGAAACAGCCTCAGACAAAACCTGGAAAGGAGCTTTTAGTGAAACTACTCTGTGATGCATGTATTCATCTCACATAGATAAAGCTCTCTTTACATTATGCAGTATGGAAACTCCGCCATGGATGTTTCTGAGTAGGGACATTCGGGAGCACATTCAAGACTATGGTGAAAAAGGAAATAGCCTCAGATAAAAACCGGAGAGAACCTTTCTGAGAAACTGCTTTGTGATGGTGCATTCCACTAAGGGAGTTATACCACTTTTCTCATAAGGCAGTGTTTGAACACTGTTCCTGTAAAACTGAAAATGTGATATTTTGGAACACATTGAAGACTATGGCGAAATGTAAAATATCCTCCAATAAAAGCCATAAAGAAGCATTCCAAGAAACTGCTCTCTGATAAGTGCATTCATCTCACAGAGTTAAAGCTTACTCTACTTTGCCCAGTTTGGAAACTGTGGTGAGCAAGGAAATGTCTTCCATTGAAAACTGGAGAGAAGCTTTCTGAGAAACTGTTTTGTGATTTTCTCATAGAGATAAATCATTGTTTGGATGGAGCAGTTTGAAATCACTGTTTCTGTGGATCCCAAGAAAGAACATTTGGGAACACTCTTTAGAAAATGCTAAAAAAGAAATACTGTCTGATAAAAACCAGAAGAAAGTTTCTGTGAAATGGCTCTGTGTCGAGTGAATTCCAATCACACAGTTCAACTTCTCTTTTCATTGAGCAGTATTCTACATTGTTTTTGTGTAGTCTGTGATGGGATATTCGGGAGCACTTTAAGACTGACGGTCAAAATGGAAATGTCTTCAGATAAAAACTGAAAAGAAGCTTTCTGAGGAGCTATTTTGAGACGTGTGCATTCCACTCACAGAGTTATACCTTTCTTCTCATAGAGGATTGGGGAATCCCTTTTGGAGAAGAAGTTACCAAGGGACATTCAGGAGTATATGGATGACTATGGAGAAAAAGGAAATAATATCAGACAAAAACTGGATAGAAGCTTTCTGTGAAACAGCTTTGTGATATATATGTTTATTCATCTCACATAGATAAAGCTTTCTTCACATTACACAGCTTGGAAACTCTGTCACGGACGGATCTGTGAAGGGACATTCGGGAACACATTCAGGACTATGGTGAAAAAGGAAATATCTTCAGAAAAATAATGGAAAGAAGCTTACTGTGAATCTGTTTTTTGCTATCTTTTTCGTCTCACAAAGATAAAGCTTTCTCTACATTATGCAACTTGGAAACTCCGTCATGGAAGGATCCGCGAAGGGACATTCGGGAGCACATTCAGGCCTATGGTGAAAAAGGAAATATCTTCAGAAAAAATTGAAGAGAAGCTTTCTGAGAAACTGTTTTGTGATGTGTGCACTCCACTCAGGGAGTTATACCTCTTTTCTCATAAGGCAGTGTTTGATCACTGTTCCTGTAAAACCAAAAAAGTGATATTTTGGAGTGCATTGAAGACTATGGCGAAAAGCGAACTATCCTTAAATAAAACATAGAAAGAAGAATTCCAAGAAACTGCTCTCTGATATGTGCATTCACTTCATAGAGTTAAAACTTACTCTATGTTACCCAGTTTGGAAACTCTGTCTTTGAGGAATCTGTGAAGGGATATTAAGTGTCACCTCTGGTGAGCAAGGAAATGTCTTCTATTGAAAAGTGGAGAGAAACTTTCTGAGCAATTGCTTTGTGATGTGTGTAATCACCTCATATTCTTAAATCATTGTTTCAATTGAGCAGTTTGAAATCACTGTTTCTGTGAAACCTGAGAAAGGACATTTGGGAATGCTATTTAGAATATGTGGAAAAAGAAATACCCTCAGATAAAAATCAGAAGGAATCTTTCTGTGAAACTGCTCTGTGTCATGTGAATTCCACTCGTACAGTTAAGCTTCTGTTTTCATTGAGCAGTATTCTAACACTGTTTTTGTTTAGTCTGCAAAGGGATATTCGGGAGCACTTTGAGGCTTATGGTGAAAATGGAAATATCTTCAGATAGAAACTGGTGATAACCTTTTCGATGCTGCTTTGTGATGTGTGCATTCCACTCACAGAGTTATACCTTTTTTCTCATAGAGGATTGGGAAATCCCTTTGGAGAGAAAACTACCAAGGGACATTCGGGAGTATTTTGATGGCTATGGTGAAAAAGGAAATATCCTCAGACAAAAACTGAAAAGAAGCTGTCTGTGAAACTGCTTAGTGGTAGCTACGCTTATTCCTCTCACATGTTTAAAACTTTCTTCATGTTCCACAGTTTGGAAACTCTGTCATAGACCGATCCGCGAAGGGACATTCGGGAGCATATTCAGGCCTATGGTGAAAAAGGAAATATCTTCAGATGAAAACTGGAGAGAAACTTTCTGAGAAAGTGGTTTGTGATGTGTGCATTCCCCTCAGGGAGTTGTACCTCTTTTCTCATGAGGCAGTGTTTGAACAGTGTTCCTGTAAAACTGAGAAAGTGATATATCGAAGCGCCTTGAAGACTATGGTGAAAAGTGAAATTTCCTCAAATGAAACCCAGAAAGAAGCATTGCAACAAACTCTTCTCTGATATTTGCCTTCATTTCACAGAGTTCAATATTAATCTACATTGCCCGGTTTTAAATTCTGTCTTTGAGGAATCTCCGAAGGGATATTAAGTGGCAGATGGAGGCCTGTGGTGAGCAAGGAAATGCCTACCGATGAATACTGGAGAGAAGTTTTCTGAGCAACTGCTTTGTGATGTGTGTATTCATCTCATGGAGTTAAATCATTTCTTGGATTCAGCAGTATGAAATCACTGTTTCTGTGGAATCTGAGAAAGGACATTTGGGAATGCTCTTTAGAATATGCTGAAAAAGAAATACCCTTAGATAAAAAACAGAAGGAAGCTTTCTGTGAAACTGCTCTGTGTCATATGAATTAGACTAGCACAATTCAGCTTCTCTTTTCATTGAGAAGTATTCTAACACTGTTTTTGTGTAGTGTACGAAGGCATATTCGGGAGGGCTTTGAGGTTTATGATGAAAACGGAAATATCTTCAGATAGAAACAGGAGAGAAGCTTTCCGAGGAGCTGCTTTGTGACATGTGCATTGCACTCACAGAGTTACACCTTTCTTCTCATAGAGGATTGGGGAATCCTTTTTGGAGAAAAAGCTACCACGGGACATTTGGGAGTATATGGACGGCTATGCTTGAAAAAGGCAATATCCTCAGATAAAAACTGGAAAGAAGTTTTCTATGAAACTGCTTTGTGATAAATACGTTTACTCATCTCACATAGATAAAGCTTTCTTTATATTACGCAGTTTGGAAACTCTGTTATGGACGGATCCGAGAAGGGACTTTTGAGAGCACATTCAGGCCTACGGTGAAAGAGGAAATATCTTCAGATAAAAACTGGAGAGAAGCTTTCTGAGAAACTGCTTTGTGATGTGTGCATTCCACTCAGGGAGTTTTACTTCTTTTCTCTTAAGGCAGTATTTGGACACTGTTCCTGTAAAACAGAAAAGGTGATATTTTGGTGTGCATTTAAGACTAGTGTGAAAAGTAAAATATCCTCAACTAAAACTCAGAAAGAAGCGTTCCAAGAAACTGCTCTCTGATATGTGCATTCATTTCACAGACTTAAAGCTTACTCCACATTGCCCAGTTTGGAAAATCTGTCTTTGAGGAATCTGTGAAGGGATATTAAGTGGCGCCCGGAGGCTGGTACTGAGCAATTAAATGTGTTACTATGAAAACTGGATAGAAGCTTTCTGAGCAACTGCTTTGTGATGTATGTATTCGTCTCATAGATTTAAACCATTCTTTGGATTGAGTAGTTTGAAATCACTGTTTTTGTGGAATCTGAGGAAGGACATTTGGGAACGCTCGTTAGAATACAGAGAAAAAAAATATCCTCAGGCAAAATCCAGAAGGAAGCTTTCTGTGAAACTACTCTGTGTCGTCTTAATTCCTCTCGCTCAGTTAAGCCTCTTTATTCATTAAGCAGTTTTCTAACCCTGTTTATGTGTAGCATGTGAAAGGATATTCGGGAGCACTTTGAGGCTTATGGTGAAAAAGGAAATATGTTCAGTCTGAAACTGGAGAGAAGCTTTCTGAGGCACTGCTTTGTGATGTGTGCATTCCACTCACAGTGTTATACCTCTCTTCTCATACAGCATCAGGGAAATCCTTTTGGAGAAAAAGGTATCAAGTGATATTCAGGAGCATGTTGATGCCTATGGTGGAAAGGGAAATAGTCTCAGACAAAAACTGGAAAAATGCTTTCTATGAAACTGTTCTGTGATATGTGTATTCATCTCACATAGGTAAAGCTTTCTTTACATTATGCAGCTTGGAAACTCTGTCATGGATGGATCCAAGAAGGGGCATTCGGGAGCACATTCTGGACTATGGTGAAAAAGGAAATATCTTCAGATAAAAACTGGAAAGAAGCTTTTTGTGAGTCTGCTTTTGGCTATGTTTATTACTCTCACATAGATAAAGCTTTCTTTACATTATGCAAGATGGAAATTCTGTCATGGATGGATCCGTGAAAGGATATTTGAGATCACATTCGGGCCTATGGTGAAAAAGGAAATTTCGTCAGATGAAAACTAGGGAAAACCTTTCTGAGAAACTGTTTGGTGATGTGTGCATTCCACTCATGGAGTTATACCATTCTTCTCGTAAGACACTTTTTGAACACTGTTTCTGTAAAACCGAAAAAGTAATATTTCGGAGCACATGGAAGACTATGGCGAAAAGTGAAATATCCTGAAATAAAACCCAGAGAGAAGCGTTCCAAGAACCTGCTTTCTGACTTGTACTTTGATTTCAGAGAGTTACAGCTGAGTCAACATTTTCCAGTTTGGAAAGTCTGTCTTTGATGATTCTTTGAAGGGATATTAAGTGGAGACCAGAGGCCTGTGGCAAGCAAGGAAATGCCTTCCATTGAAAACTGGGGAGAAGATTTCTGAGCATCTGCTTTGAGATGTGTGTATTCATCTCATAGAGTTAAATCATTCTTTGGATTGAGCAGTTTGAAATCACCCTTTCTTGGAACCTGAGAAAGGACATTTGGGAACGCTCTTAACAATATGCTGAAAAAGAAATACCCTCCGATAAAAACCAGAAGGAAGCTTTCTGTGAAACTGCTCTGTGTCATGTGAATTCCACTTGCAGAGTTAATCTTCTCTTTTCATTGAGCAGTATTCTAACGCTGTTTTTGTTTAGTCTGCCAAGGGATATTTGGGAGCAGTATGAGGCTTATGGTGAAAATCAAGATATTTTCAAATAGAAACTGAAGAGAAGCTTTCCGAGGAGCTGCTTTGTGCCGTGTGTATTGCACTCACAGAGATTTTCCTTTCCTCTCGTAGAGGAGTGGGTAATCCCTTTTGGAGAAAAAGCTACCAAGTGACATTCAGGAGTATATGTACAGCTACGGTGAAAAAGGAAATATCCTCAGACAAATCTGGAAAGAAATTTTTTGTGAAATTGCATTGTGATAGCTATGTATATTCATCTCACATAGATAAAATTTTCTTTACAGTATGCAGTTTGGAAACTCCCTCATGGATGGATGTGTGATGGGACATTCGGGAGCACATTCAGGAATATGGTGAAGAAGGAAATATCTTCAGATAAAAACTGGAAAGAAGTGTACTGTGAATCTGCTTTTGTCATGTGTATTCATCTCACATAGATAAAGCTTTCTTTACATTACACAGCCTGGAAACTCCGTCATGGACAGATGCACGGTGAGATATTTGGGATCAAATTCAGGCCTATGGTGAAAAAGGAAATCTATTCAGATAAAAACTGGAGAGAAGTTTTCTGTGAAACTGCTTTGTGATGTTTGCATTCCACTCAGGTAGCTATACCTCTTTTCTTTTAAGGCAGTGCTTGAACACTATTCCTCTAAAACCAAAAAGTGATATTTTGGAGCACATTGTGGACTATGGTGAAAAGTGAAAGATCCTCAAATAAAATCCAGAAAGCAGCTTTGCAAGAAACTGCTCTTTGATATGTGCATTCATTTCACAGTGTTCAAGCTTACTCTACGTTGCCCAGTTCTAAAGCTCTGTCTTTGAGGAATCTGCTAAGGGGTATTAAGTGGCGCCCGGAGGCCTGTGGTGAGCAAGGAAATGCCTTCTGGTGAAAATTGGAGAGAAACTTTCTGAGCAACTGTTTTGTGATGTGTATATTCATCTCATAGAGTTAAAGCATTCTTTGGATTTAGCACTGTGAAATTGCTATTTCTGTGGAATCTGATGAAGGACATTTTGGAATGCTCTTGAGAATATGGAGAAAGAAATGTCCTCAGATAAAAACCAGAAGGAAGATTTCTGTGAAACTTCTAGGTGTCATGTGAATTCCTACCACTCATTTAACATCTCTTTTCATTGAGTAGATTTCTAACACTGTTTATGTTTAGCATGCAAAGGTATATTCAGGAGCACTTTGAAGCTTACGGTGAAAAAGGAAGTATGTTCAGATACAAACTGAAGAGAAGCTTTCCGAGGAACAGCTTTTGACATGTGCATTCCACTCACAGTGTTATACTTCTCTTCTCAAACAGCATTGGGGAAACACTTTTGGAGAAAAAGGTACCATGAAATATTCGGGATCATATTGACGCCCATGGTGAAAAGTGAAATTGTTTTACACAAAAACTGGAAAGAAGTTTTCTGTGAAACTGCTCTGTGATATGTGTATTCATCTCACATAGATAAAGCTTTCTTTACATTACGCAGCAGGAAAACTCTGTCAAGGACGTATCCACGAAGGGACATTCGGGAGCACATACAGGACTATGATGAAAAAGGAAATATCTTCAGATAAAAACTGGAAAGAAGCTTTCTGTGAATCTGCTTTGTACTATGTATTCATCTCACATAGATGAAGCTTTCTTTACATTACTCAGCTTGGAAACTCTGTCATGGACGAACCGTGAATGGACATTCTGGAGCACATTCAGGAGTGTGGTTAAAAAGGAAATATCCAAGACAAAAATTCGAAAGAAGGTTTCTGTGAAACTGCTTTGTGATAGATACATTTATTCATCTTATGTAAATAAAACTTTCTTTATATTGGGCAGTGTGGAAACTCCATCATGGACCGATTTGCGAATGGACATTCAGGAGCACATTGAGGCCTACAGTGAAAAAGGAGATATCTTCAGATAAAAACTGGAGAGAAGCTTTCTGAGAAACTGCTTTGTGATGTGTGCATTCCACTCAGGGAGTTATACCTCTTTTCTCTTAAGGCAGTGTTTGAACACTGCCCCTGTAAAACCAAAAAAATAGTATTTCAGAGTGCATGGAAGACTATGGCAAAAAGTGAAATATCCTGAAATAAAATCCAGAAAGAAGCGTTCCAAGAAACTGCTCTCTGATGTGTGCATTCATTTCAGAGAGTTAAAGCTTACTCTACATTTCCCAGTTTGGAAAGACTGTCTTTCAGGATTCTGCAAAGGGATATTTAGTGGCGACCGGTGGTCTGTGGTGAGCAAGGAAATGTCTTCCGTTGAAAACTGAAGAGAGGCTTTCTGAGCAACTGATTGAGTAGTTTTGAATCACTGTTTCTGTGTAACTTCAGAAACGAAATTTGGGAATGCTCTTAAGAATACCCTCTGATAAAACCAAAGGAAGATTTCTGTGAAACTGCTCTGTGTCATGTGAATTCCACTCGCACAGTAAAGCTTCTGTTTTCTATGAGCAGTATTCTAACACTGTTTACTTAAGTCAGCTAAGGGATACTCGGGAGCACTTTGAGGCTTATGGTGAAAATGGAAACGTCTTCAGATAGAAACAGGAGAGAAGATTTTTAAGGAGCTGCTTTGTGACGTGTCCATTCCACTCACAGACTTATACTTTTCTTCTCATAGAGGATTGGGGAATCCGTTTTGGAGAAAAATTTACGAAGGGACATTCGGTAGTATAGGGACGGCTATGGTGAAAAAGGAAATGTCCACAAACAAAAACTGGAAAGAGGATTTCTCTGAAACCGATTAGTGATAGATATGTTTATTCATCTCACATAGATAAAACTTTCCTTATATTATGCAGTTTGGAAACTCTGTCATGAACGGATAGGCGAAGGGAGCACATTCAGGACTATGGTGACAAAGGATATATCTTCAGATAAAAACTGGAAAGAAGCTTTCTGTGAATCTGCTTTTTGCTATGTTTATTCATCTCACATAGAAAATGCTTTCTTTACATTATGCAGCTTGGAAACTCCATCATGGATGGATCCACAAAGGGATATTCAGAATCACATTTGGGCCTATGGTGAAAAAGAAAATATCATCAGATAGAAACTGGAGAGAAGCTTTCTGAGAAACTGCTTGGTGATGTGTGCATTCCACTCAGGTTGTTATACCTTTCTTCTCATAAGAGACTGTTTGAACACGGTTCCTGAAAAACTGAAAAAGTGATATTAGGAGCACATTGAAGACTAAGGCAAAAAGTGAAATGCTGTGAAATAAAACTCAGAGAGAAGCATTCCCAGAAACTGCTCTCGAACATGTCCATTCATTTCACAGAGTTAAAGCTTACTCTAAATTTCCCAGTTTGGAAAGTCTGTCTTTGAGGTTTCTGTGAAGGGATATTATGTGGCATCCAGAGGCCTGTGGCGTGCAAGGAAATATATTCTGTTGAAAATTGAAGAGAAGCTTCCTGAGCAACACTTTTGTGATGTTTGTATTCATCTCATAGAGTTGAATCATTCTTTGGATTGAGCAGTTTGAAATCATTGTTTCTGTGGAATCTGAGAAAGGACATTTGAGAACACTCTTTAGAATAACCTGAAAAACAAATAACCTCAGATAGAAACCAGAAGAAAGCTGTCTGTGAAACTGCTCTGTGTCGCATGAATTCCACCTGCACAGTTAAACTTCTCTTTTCATTGAGCAGTATTCTAACACTGTTTTTGTTTAGTCTGCAAAGGGATATTCGGGAGGGCTTTGAGGCTTACGGTGAAAAAGGAAATATCCTCAGATAGAAACTGGAGACAAGCTTTCCGAGGAGCTGCTTTGTGATGTGTGCATTCCACTCACAGAGTTATACCTTTCTTCTCACAGAGGATTGGGGAATCCCTTTTGGAAAAAAAGCTACCAAGGGACATTTGGGAGTATATGGATGGCTAAGGTGAAAAAGGAAATGTCCTCAGACAAAAACTAGAAGGAAGATTTCTGGGAAACTGCTTTATGATAGATATGTTTATTCATCTCCATAGATAAAACTTTCTATTATGCAGTTTTGAAACACCATCATGGATGGATCCATGAAGGGATATTCGGGAGCACATTCAGGCCTACGATGAAATACGAAATATCTTCAGATAAAAACTGGAGAGAAGCTTTCTGAGAAACTGCTTTGTGATGTGTGCATTCCACTCAGAGAGTTATTCCTCTTTTCTCATAAGGCAGTGTTTGAACATTGTTTCTGTAAAACCAAAAAGGTAATATTTCGGAGCGCATGGAAGACTATGGCGAAAAGTGAAATATCCCGAAATAAAACCCAGAAAGAAGCGTTTCAACAAACAGCTCTCTGATATGTGCATCCATTTCACAGAGGTAAAGCTTACTCTACATTGCCTAGTTTGGAAATTCTGTCTTTGAGGAATCTGTGAAGGGATATTAAGTGGCACACGGGGCTTGTGGTGAGCAAGGAAACGTCTTCTGATGAAAACTGGAGAGAAGCTTTCTGAGCAACTGCTCTGTGATGTGTCTATTCGCCTCATAGATTTAAACCATTCTTTGGATTGAGCAGTTTGAAATCACTGTTTTGTGGAATCTGAGGAAGAACATTTGGGAACGCTCCTTAGAATATGGAGAAAGAAATATCCTGAGATAAAATCCAGAAGGAAGCTTTCTGTGAAACTGCTCTGCATCATCTCAATTCCTCTCACTCAGTTAACCCTCTGTTTTCATTGAGCAGTTCTCTAACCCTTTTTATGTTTACCGTGTGAAGGGTTGTTCGGGAGTGCTTTGAGGCTTACAGTGAAAAAGGAAATATGTTCAGACCGAAATTGGAGAGAAGCTTTCTGAGCAACTGCTTTGTGACGCATGCATTCCACTCACAGTGTTATGCCTCTCTTATCATATAGCATCGGGGAAACCCTTTTGAAGAAAAAGGTACCAAGTGATATTTGGGAACATGTTGATGCCTATAGTGAAAAGAGAAATAGCCTAGACAAAAACTGGAAAGAAGCTTTCTATGAAACTGCTGTGTGATATGTATATTCTTCTCACATAGATAAAGCTTTCTTTACATTACACAGCTTGGAAACTCTGTCATGGACGGATTCACGAAGAGACATTTGGGAACACATTCAGGATTATGGTGAAAAAGGAAACATCTTCAGATAAAAACGGAAAAGAAGCTTTCTTTGAATCTACTTTTGCTATGTTTTGTCATCTCACATAAATAAAGCTTTCTTTACATTACGCAGCTTGGAAACTCCATCATGGATGGATCCGCGAAGGGGTATTCGGGATCACATTCAGGCCTATGGTGAAAAAGGAAATATCATCAGATAAAAATGGGAGGGAAACTTTCTGAGAAAGTTCCTGGTGATGTGTGCATTCCACTCAGGGAGTATAACGTTTCTCTCCTAAGGCACTGTTTGAACACTGTTCCTGTAAAACTAAAAGAGTGATATTTGGAGCACATTGAAGACTATGGCGAAAAGTGAAATGTCATCAAGTAAAGTCCAGAAAAAAAGCATTCCAAGAAACTCCTCTCTGACATGTCCATTCATTTCACAGAGTTAAATCTTACCCTACATTTCACAGTATTGAAAGTCTCTCTATGAGGATCCTGCGAAGGGATATTAAGTGATAATCGGAGGTCTGTGGCGAGCAAGGAAATGTCTTCCGTTGAAAATTGGAGAGAAGTTTTCTGAGCAACTGCTTTGTGATGTGTGTATTCATCTCATAGAGTTAAATCATTCTTTGGATTGAGCAGTTTGAAATCACTCTTTCTGTGTGAACCTGAGAAAGGACATTTGGGAATGCTCTTTAGAATATGCTGAAATAGAAATACCCTCCGATAAAAACCAGAAGGAAGGTTTCTGTGAAACTGCTCTGTGGCACATGAATTCTACTCATACAGTTAAGCTTCTGTCTTCATTGAGCAGTATTCTAACACTGTTTATGTTTAGACTGCAAAGGGATATTCGGGATCGCTTTGAAGCTTATGGTGAAGAAGAAAATATCTTCAGATAGAAACTGGAGAGAAGCTTTCCGAGGAGCTGCTTTGTGACGTGTGCATTCCACTCACAGAGTTATAGCTTTCTTCTCATAGAGGATTTGGGAATCCCTTTTGGAGAAAAACTAACAAGGGACATTCGGGAGTATGTAGATGGCTATGGTGAAAAAGGAAATATGCTCAGACAAAAATTGGAAAGAAGCTTTCTGTGAAACTGCTTTGGGATAGATATGTTTATTCATCTCACATAGATAAAACTTTCTTTATATTTCACAGTTTGGAAACTGCATCATGGACGGATCCATGAAGGGATATTTGGGAGCACATTCAGGACTATGGTGAAAAAGGAAATATCTTCAGATAAAAACTGCAAAGAAGTTTTCTCTGAAACTTCTCTTTTCTATGTTCATTCATCTCACATAGATAAAGGTTTCTTTACATTACGTAGCTTGGAAACACTGTCATGGACGAATCCGCCAAGTTACATTTGGGAGCACCTTTAGGACTATGGTGAAAAAGGAAATATATTCAGATAAAGACTGGAGAGAAGTTTCTGAGTAACTGCTTTGTGATGTTTGCATTCCACTGGGTAGTTATACCTCTTTTCTCATAAGGCACTGTTTGAACACTGTTCCTGTAAAACTGAAAATGTGATATTTCGGAGCACATTGAGGACTATGGAGAAAAGTGAAATATCCTCAAAAAATGAAATAAAATAAAATAAAAAACCCAGAAAGAAGCGTTCCACGAAATTATTCTCTGAGAATGTGCGTTCATTTCACAGAGTTAAAGATTTGGAAATTCTGTCTCTGAGGAATCTGCCAAACGATATTAAGTGGCTCCCAGAGGCCTGTGGTGAGCGAGAAAACATTTTCTGTTGAAAACTGGAGAGAAGCTTTCTGAGGAACTGCTTTGTGACATGTGTATTAATCTCATAGAGTTAAATCATTCTTTGGTTTAAGCAGTGTGAAATCACTGTTTCTCTGGAATCTGTGGATGGACACTTGGGAATGCTGTTTACGATATGGAGAAAGAAATATCGTCACATAAAAACCAGAAGGTAGCTTTCTGTGAAACTGCTATGTGTTGTGTGAATTCCTCTCACTCAGTTAGACTTCTCTTTTCATTGAGCATTTTTGTAACACTGTTTCTGTTTAGCATGCGAAGGGATTTTCAGGGGCGCTTTGAGAGTTACGGTGAAAAAGGAAATATCTTCACATAGAAACTGAAGAGAAGCTTTCCAAGGAACTGCTTTGTGACGTGTGCATTCCACTCACAGTGTTGTACCTCTCTTCTCATACAGCATCAGGGAAACCCCTTTGGGGAAAAATTTACCAAGGGTATCCGGGAGCATATAGATGCTTATGATGAAAAGGGAAATAGCCTCAGACAAAAACTGGAAAGAAGCTTTCTGTGAAACTACTCTGTGATATGTGTATTCATTTCACATAGATGAAGCTTTCTTTACATTACACAGCTTGGAAACTCTGTCAAGGACAGATACGCGAAGGGACATTCAGGAGCACATTCAGGTCTGGTGAAAAAGGAAACATATTCAGATATAAACTGGATAGAAGCTTTCTGTGAAGCTGCTTTTTGCAATGTTTATTCATTTCACACAGGTAAAGATTTCTTTACATTACGCAGCCTTCAAATTCCGTCATGGACAGATCTGTGAAGGGATATTTGGGATCACATACAGGACTATAGAGAAAAAGGAAGTATCTTCAGATAAAAAAAGGAGAGAAGCTTTCTGAGAAACTGCTTTGTGATGTGTGCATTCTACTCAGGGAGTTATACCTCTTTTCTCATAAGGCAGTGTTTGAACACTGTTCCTATAAAACCGAAAAAGTGATATTTCGGAACACATCGAAGAATATGGAGAAAAGTGAAATATCTTCAAATAAAATACAGAAAGAAGCATTCCAAGAAGCTGGTCTCTGATATGTGCATTCATTTTACAGAGTTAAATCTTACTCTACATTGCTCCGTTTGGAAACTCTGTCTTTGAGGAATCTGTGAGGGGATACTAAGTGGCGCCCTGAGGCCTGTGGTGAGCAAGGAAATCTCTTCCATTGAAAACTGTAGAGAAGCCTTCTGAGCAACTGCCTGTGATGTGTGTTTTCATCTCACAGAGTTAAATCATTCTTTGGATTGAACAGTTTGAAATCACTCTTTCTGTGGAACGTGAGAAAGGACATTTGGGAATGTTCTTCAGAATATGCTGAAAATGAAATACCTTCAGATAAAAACCAGAAGGAAGCTTTCTGTGAAACTGCTCTGTGTTGTGTGAATTCCACTTGCACCATTAAGCTTCTCTTTTCATTTCGCAGTAGTGTAACACTGTTTTTGTTGACTCTGTGAAGGGATATTTGGGAGCGTTCTGAGGCTTATGGTGAAAGCCGAAATATCTTCAGATAGAAACTGGAAAGAAGCTTTCTGAGGAGCTGCTTTGTGATGTGTGCATTGCACTCATGGAGTTATACCTTTCTTTTCATAGAGGATTGGGGAATCCCTTTTGGAGAAAAAGCTACCAAGGGACATTCGGGAGTATAGGGACAGCTATGGTGAAAAAAAAAAAAATCCTCAGACCAAAACTGGAAAGAAACTTTCTGTGAAACTGCTTTGTGATAGATATGTATAGTCTTCTCACATAGATACAACTTTCTTTATAATACACAGTTTGGAAACTCAGTCATGGATGGATCTGTGAAGGGACATTCAGAAGCACATTCAGGTATATGGTGAAAAAGGAAATATCATCAGATAAAAACGGAAAAGAAGGGTTCTGTGAATCTGTTTTTTTGCTATGTTTATTCATCTCACATAGATAAAAGTTTCTTTACATTATGCAGTTGGAAACTCCGTCATGGACGGATCTGCAAAGGGATACTCAGGATCACTTTCAGGCCTATCATGAAAAAGGAAATGTCTTCCGATGAAAACTGGAGAGAAGTTTTCTGAGCAACTGCTTTGTGATGTGATGTGTGTATTCATCTCATAGAGTTAAACAATTCCTTGGATTTAGCAGTTGGAAATCACTGTTTCTGTGGAATCTGAGGAAGGACATTTGGGAATGCTCTTTAGAATATGGAGAAAGAAATACCTTCTGATAGAAACCAGAAGGAAGCTTTCTTTGAAACTACTGTATGTCATGTGAAATCCTCTCCCTCAGTTAAGCTTCTCTTTTCATTCAGCTGTTTTCTAACACTGTTTGTGTTTAGCGTGCAAGAGGATATTGGGGCACACCTTGAGGCTTATGGTGAAAAAGGAAATATGTTCAGATAGAAACTGGAGAGAAGCTTTCCAAGGAATTGCTTTGTGACCTGTGCATTCCACTCATAGTGTTATACCTCTCTTCCCATACAGCACTGGGGAAACGCTTTTGGAGAAAAAGGCACCAAGTGATATTCGGGGGCATATTGACACCCATGGTGAAAAGGGAAATAGCCTCAGACAAAAACTGGAAGAAGCTTTCTGTGAAACTACTCTGTGATATGTGTGTTCATGTCACATAGATAAAGCTTCCATTACATTATGCAGCTTGGAAACACTGTCAAGGGCGGATCCGCAAAGGAACATTCGGGAGCACATTCAGGAATGTGGTAAAAAAGGAAATAACTTACGATAGAAACTGGTAGAAGCTTTCTGTTAATCTGATTTTTGCTGTGTTTATTCATCTCACATAAATAAAGCTTTACTTACATTACTCAGCTTGGAATCTCCGTCATGCACGGATCCGCGATGAGATATTTGGGATTACATTCAGGACTATGGTGAAAAAGGAAATATCTTCAGATAAAAAATGGAGAGAAGCTTTCCGAGGAACTGCTTTGTGACGTGTGCATTCCACTCACAGAGTTAAACCTTTCTTTTAGTGGAGGATTGGGGAATCCTTTTGCAGAAAAAGCTACCAGGGGACATTCAGGAATATAGGGACGGCTATGATGAAAAAGGAAATGTCCTCAGACAAAAACCAGAAAGAAGATTTCTGTGAAACTGCTTTGTGATAGATATGTTTATTCATCTCACATAGATGAAACTTTCCTTATATTATGCAGTTTGCAAACTCCATCATCGATAGATCTGCGAAGGGACATTTGGGAGCACATGCAGACCTACAGAGAAAAAGGAGATATCTTCAGACAAAAACTGGAGAGAAGCTCTCTGAGAAACTGCTTTGTGATGTGTGCATTCCACTCAGGGAGTTGTGCCTCTTTTCTCTTAAGGCAGAGTTTGAACACTGTTCCTGTAAAACTGAAAAAGTAATATTTCAGAGCACATGGAAGACTATGGCGAAAAGTGAAATATCCTGAAATAAAACCCAGAAAGAAGCGTTCCAAGAAACTTTTCTCTGACATGTGCATTCATTTCAGAGACTTAAAGCTTACTCTACATTGCCCAGGATGGAAAGTCTGTCTTTGAGGATTCTGAGCAGGGATATTAAGTGGCTCTCGGAGAAATGTGGTGAGCAAGGAAATGTCTTTCATTGAAAACTGGAAAGAAGTTTTTTTGAGCAACTGCTTTGTGATGTGTGTATTATTCTCATACAGTTAAATCATTCTTTGGACGGAAGAGTTTGAAATCACTGTTTCTGTGGAACCTGAGAAAAGAAATTTGGGAATGCTCTTTAGAATGTGCTGAAAAATAAATACCTTCAGATAAAAAACAAAAGGAAGCTTTCTGTGAGACTTTTCTGTGTCGTGTGAATTCCACTCACGCAGTTCAGCTTGTCTCCCCATTGAGCAGTATTCTAACACTGTGTTTAGCCTGCAAAGGGATATTTGGGAGCGCTTTGAGGCTTAGGGTGAAAAAGAAAATATGTTGGGATAAAAACTGGAGAGAGCTTTCCAAGGAATTGATTTGTGACGTGTGCATTCCACTCACATATTTATGCCTTTTTTCTCATAGAGGATTTAGGAATCCCTTTAGGAGAAAAAGCTACCAAGGGACATTCGGGAGGATATGGACGACTATGGTGGAAAAGTAAGTATCCTCAGACAAAAACTGGAGAGAACATTTCTGTGAAACTGGTTTATGATGGATATGTTTATTCATCTCAAAGAGATAAAACTTCTCTTATATTACACAGTTTGGACACTCCCTCATGGACAGATCCGCAAAGGGACATTCTTCAGCACATTCAGGCGTATGGTGAAAAAGGAAATAACTTCAGATAAAAACTGGAGAGAAGCTTTCTGAGAAACTGCTTTGTGATGTGTGAATTCCACTAAGGGAATTATACCTCTTTTCTCATAAGGCAGTGTTTGAGCACCGTTCCTGTAAAAATGAAAAAGTGTTGTTTCAGAGTGCATTGAAGACTATGGTGAAAAGTGAAATATTCTCAAATAAAACCCAGAGAGAAGCGTTCCAAGAAACTGCTCTCTGATATGTGCATTCATTTCACAGACTTATAGTGTACTCTACATTGCCCAGTTTGGAAACTCTGTCTTTGAGGAATCTGTGAAGGGATATTAAATGGCGCCCCGGAGGCCTGTGGTGAGCAAGGAAATGTCTTCCGATGAAAACTGGAGAGAAGCTTTCTGAGCAACTGCTTTGTGATGCATGTATTCATCTCATAGAGTTAAACCATTCCTTGGATTGAGCAGTTTGAAATCACTGTTTCTGTGGAATCTGAGGAAGGACATTTGGGATCGCTGTTTGGAATATGGAGAATGAAATGTCCTAAGATGAAATCTAGAAGGAAGCTTTCTGTGAAACTGCTATGTGTCGTGTGAATTCCTCTCACTCACTTAAGCTTCCCTTTTCATTGAAGAGTTTCCTAAAATTGTTTAGGTTTAGCGTGCGAAGGGGTATTCAGAAGCGCTTTGAGTCTCACAGTGAGAAAGGAAATATACTCAGATAGACACTGGAGAGAAGCTATCTGGGGAACTACTTGGGACGTGTACATTCCACTCACAGTGCTATACCTCTCTTCTCATACGGCATTGGGGAAACCCTTTTGGAGAAAAAGGAACCAAGAGATATTTGGGAGCATACTGATGCCTATGGTGAGAACGGAAATAGCCTCAGACAAAAACTGGAAAGAAGCTTTCTGTGAAACTGCTCTGTGCTATGTGAATTCACCTCACATAGATAAAGCTTTCTTTACATTACGCAGCCTGGAAACTCCATCATGTATGGATCCACGAAAGGACATTCGGGAGCACATTCAGGCCTATGGAGAAATAGGAAAGATCTTCAGATAAAAATCGAGGAGAAGCTTTCTAAGAAACTGTTTTGTGATATGTGCATTCCACTCAGGTAGTTATACCTCTTTTCTCATAAGGCAGTGTTTGAACACTCTTCCTGTAAAACCGAAAACGTGATATTTCAGATCGCATTGAAGACTATGGCAAAAAGTGAACTATCCTTAAATAAAACCCAGAAAGAAGCATTCAAAGAAGCTGCTTTCTGATATGTGCATTCATTTCACAGTGTTAAACCTTACTCTATGTTGCTCAGTTTGGAAACTCTATCTTTGAGGAATCTGCAAAGTGATATTTAGTGGCACCTGGAGACCTGTGGTGAGCAAGGAAATGTCTTCCGATGAAAACTGAAAAGAAGCTTTCTGAGCAACTGCTTTGTGATGTGTGTATTCATCTCATAGAGTTAAATCATTCTTTGTATTGAGCAGTTTGAAATCACTGTTTCTGTGGATCCTGAGAAAGGACATTTGGGAACACTCTTTAGACTATGCTAAAAAAAGTCCTCAGATAAAAACTGGAAGGAAGTTTTCTCCGAAACAGCTCTGTGTCATGAGTATACTAATCACAGAATTCAGTTTCTCTTTTCATTGAAGAGTACTCTAACATTGTGTTTAGTGTGCAAAGGGACATTCAGGAGCGCTTTGAGGCTTATCGTGAGAACGGAAATATCTTAAGATAGAAACTGGAAAGAAGATTTCAGAGGAGCTGCTTTGTGACGTGTGCATTCCACTCACAGAGATTTACCTTTCTTCTCATACAGCATCGGGGAAACCATTTGTAGAAATAGGTACCAAATGATATTTGGGAGCATGTTGGCACCTATGGCAAAAAGGGAAATAGCCTCAGACAAAAACTGGAAAGAAGCTTTCTCTGAATCCGTTTTTTTGCTATGTTTATTCATCTCACATAGATAAAGCTTTCTTTACATTACACAGCTTGGAAACTCTATCATGGATGGATCCCCAAAGGGATATTCGGGATCACATTCGGGCCTATGGTGGAAAAGGAAATATCATCCGATAAAAACTGGATAGAAGCTTTGTGTGAAACTGCTTGGTGATGTGTGCATTCCACTCAGGGAGTTATACCTTTTTTCTCATAAGGCACTGTTTGAAAACTGTTCCTGTAAACCTAAATAAGTGATATTCGGAGCACATTGAAGGCTATGGCAAAAAGTGAAATGTCAGCAAATAAAACCCAGAAAGAAGCAGCCTAAGAAACTGCTCTCTGACATGTAGATTCATTTCACAGTGTTAAAGTTTATTCTACACTTCCCAGTTTGGAAAGTCTGACTTTGAGGATTCTGCGAACGGACATTAAGTGGCACTGGAGGCCTGTGTTGAACAAGGAAATGTCTTCCATTGAAAATTGGAGAGAAGATTTCTGAGCAACTCTTTTGTGATGTTTTTAATCCTCTCATAGAGTTAAATCATTCTTTGGATTGAGCAGTTTGAAATCCCTGTTTCTGTGGAATCTTAGGAAAGACATTTGGGAATGCTCACTAGAATATGGAGAAAGAAATATCCTCAGGTAAAATCCGGAATGAAGTTTTCTGTGAAACTGCTCTGTGTCATCTTAATTCCTCTCTCTCAGTTAAGCGTCTCTTTTCATTGAGCAGTTTTATAATCCTGTTTATGTTTAGTGTGGGAAGGGATATTTTGGAGTGCTTGGAGGCTTGCAGTGAAAAAGGAAATATGTTCAAATAGAAACTGGAGATAAGCTTTCATAGAAACTGCTTTGTGACGTGTGCATTCTACTCACAGTGTTATACCTCTCTTCTCATACAGCATTGGGGAAACCCTTTTGGAGAAAAAGGTACCAAGTGATATTCGGGGCAATATTGATGTCTACGTTGAAAAGGGAAATAGCCTCAGAGGAAAACTGGAAAGAAGCTTTCTGTGAACTTCTTTGTGATGTGTGCATTCCATTCAGGGAGTTATACCACTTTTCCTATAATGTAGTGTTTGAACACTGTTCCTGTAAAACTGAAAAAGTGATATTTCAAAGCGCCTTGAAGACTATGGTGATAAGTGAAATATAATCAAATAAAACCGAGAAAGAAGCATTCCAAGAATCTTCTCTGTGATATGTGCATTCATTTCAGAGTTAAAGCTTACTCTACATTTCCCAGTTTGGAAAGTCTGTCTTTGAGGATTCTGCGAAGGGATATTAAGTGGCGACTGGAGGTTTGTGGCGAGCAAGGAAATGTCTTTCGTTGAAAACTGGAGAGAAGCTTTCTGAGCAACTGCTTTGTTATGTCTGTATTCATCTCATAGAGTTAAATCATTCTTTGGATTGAGCAGTTTGAAATCACTCTTTCTGTGTAACATGAGAAAGGACATTTGGGAATGCTTGTTAGAATATCCTGAAAAAGAAATAACCTCATATAGAAACTAGAAGGAAACTTTCTGTGAAACTGCTCTGTGTCGCATGAATTCCGCTCTCACAGTTAAGCTTCTCTTTTCATTGAGCAATATTCTAACACTGTTTTTGTTTAGTCTGCGAAGCAATATTCGGGAGCGCTTTGAGGCTCACAATAAAAAAGGAGATAATTTCAGATAAAAAGTGGATAGAAAGTTCTGGGAAACTGCTTTGTGATGTGCGCATTCCACTCAGGGAGTTATAACTCTTTCCTCATGAGGTAGTGTTTGAACACTGTTCCTGTAAAACCAAAAATGTAATATTTCATAGTGCTTGGAAGACTATGGTGAAAAGTGAAATATCCTGAAATAAAACCCAGAAAGAAGCATTCCAAGAAACTGCTCTTTGACATGTGCATTCATTTCAGAGAGTTTAAGCTTACTCTACATTTCCCAGTTTTTAAAATCTGTTCTTGAGGAATCTGCAAAGGCATATTAAGTGGGGACTGGAGCCCTGTGGCGAGAAAGGAAATGTCTTTTGTTGAACGCTGGAGAAAAGCTTTCTGAGCAACTACTTTGTCTTGTGTGTATTCATCTCATAGAGTTAAATCATTCTTTGGATTGAGCAGTTTGAAATCACTCTTTCTTTGGAACCTGAGAAAGGACATTTGGAAACGCTCTTAAGAATATGCTGAAAAAGAAATACTCACCAATAAAAACTAGAAGGAAGCTTTCTGTGAAACTGCTCTGTGTCATGTGAATTCCACTTGCACTGTTAAGCTTCTGTTTTCAATGTGCAGTATTCTAACACTGTTTTAGTTTAATCAGCTAAGGGATACTCGGGAAGGCTTTGAGGCTTATGGTGAAAATGGAAATATCTTCAGAAAGAAACTGCAGAGAAGATTTCCGAGCAGCTGCTTTGTGACGTGTGCATTCCACTCACAGAGTTATACTTTTCTTCTCATAGAAGATTGGGGAATCTCTTTTGGAGAAATTGCCACCAGGGGACATTCGGGAGTATATGGATGGCTATGGTGAAAAAGGAAATATCCTGAAACAAAAAATGGAAAGAACATTTCTGTGAAACTGCTTTGTGACAGATATGTTTATTTATCTCACATAGATAAAACTTTCTTTCTTTTAAGAAATTTGGAAATGCTGTCATGGACGGATTTGTGAAGGGTCATTTGGGAGCACATTCAGGATTATGGTGAAATTGGAAATATCTTCAGATGAAAACTGGAGAGAAGCTTTCTGATAAACTGTTTGTGATGTGTGCATTCCACTCAGGGAATTATACCTCTTTTCTCATAGGGCAGTGTTGGAACACTGTTCCTGTAAAACCGAAAATGTGATACTTCGGAGCATATTGAAGACTGGCGAATAGTGAAATATCTTCAAATAAAACACAGAGAGAAGTGTTCCAAGAAACTGCTCTCTGATATGTGCATTCATTTCACAGTGTTAAAGCTTACTCTACATTGCTCAGTTTGGATACTCTGTCTTTGAGGAATCTGTGAAGGCATATTAAGTGGCTCCTGCAAGCTTGTGATGAGCAAGGAAACGTCTTCTGATGAAAACTGGAGAGAAGCCTTCTGAGCAACTGCTTTGTGATGTTTGTATTCGTCTCATAGAGTTAAACCATTCTTTGGATTGAGCAGTTTGAAATCACTGTTTCTGTGGAATCTGAGAAAGGACATTTGGAAACGCTCTTTAGAGTATCCTGAAAAAGAAACAACCTCAGATAGAAACCAGAAGGAAGCTTTCTGTGAAACTGCACTCTGTTGCGTGAATTACGTTCCCACTGTTAAGCTTCTCTTTTCATTGAGCAGTATTCTAACACTGTTTTTGTTTAGTCTCAAAGGGATGTTCAGGAGGGCTTTGAGGATTATGGCGGAAAAAGAAATATCTTCAGACAGAAACTGGAGAGAAGCTTTCCGAGGAGCTGCTTTGTGACATGTGCATTCCACTCACAGAGTTATACTTTACTTCTCATAGAGGATTGGGAAATCTCTTTTGGAGAAAATTCTACCAGGCGACATTCGCGAGTATGTGGACATCTATGGTGAAAAAGGAAATATCGTCAGACAAAAACTGGAAAGAAGATTTCTGTGAAACTGCTCTGTGATAGATACGTTTATTCACCTCACATAGATAAAACTTCCTTTCTATTATGCAATTTTGAAACGATGTCATGGACTGATTCATGAAGGGACATTCGGGAGCACACTCAGGTCTATGGTGAAATAGGAAATATCTTCTGACGAAAACCTGAGAGAAGCTTTCTGAGAAACTTCTTTCTGATGTGTGCATTTCACTCAGGGGGTTATACCTGTTTTCTCATAAGGCAGCGTTTGTACACTGTTCCTGTAAAACCGAAAAATTAATAATTCGGAGCACATGGAAGACTATGGTGAAAAGTGAACTGTCCTCAAATAATACCCAGAAAGAAGCAGTCCAAGAAACTACTCTCTGATATTTGCATTTGCTTCACAGGGTTAAAACTTACTCAACATTGCCCACTTTGGAAACTCTCCCTTTGAGGAATCTGTGAAGAGATATTAAGTGGCACCCGCAGACTTGTGGTGAGCAAGGAAATGACTACCGATGAAAACTGGAGAGAAGTTTCTGAGCAACTGCTTGTGATGTGTGTATTCATCTCATAGATTTAAACCATTCTTTGGATTGAGCACTTTGAAATCACTGTTTTTGTGTAATCTGAGGATGGACATTTGGAAACGCTCCTTAGAATATGGAGAAGGAAGTATCCTCAGGAAAAATCCAGAAAGAAGCTTTCTGTGAAACTGTTCTGTGTCATCTTAATTCCTTTCACTCAGTTAAGCCTCTCTTTTCATTGAGCAGTTTTCTAACACTGTTTATGTTTAACGTGTGAAGGGATATTCGGGAGTGCTTTGAGACTTACGGTGAAAAAGGAAATATGTTCAGACCGAAACTGGAGAGAAGCTTTCCGAGGAACTGCTTTGTGACGTGTGCATTCCACTCACAGTGTTACACATCTCTTCTCATACAGCATCAGGGAAACCCTTTTGGAGAAATAGGTACGAAGGGATATTTAGGGGCATATTGGCGCCTATTGTGAAAAGGGAAATAGCCTCAGGCAAAAACTGGAAAGAAGTTTTCTGTGAAACTGCTTGGTGATATGTGTATTCATGTCACATAGTTAAAGGTTTCTTTACATTACAAAGCTTGGAAACTCTGTAATGGACGGATCCGCGCAGGGACATTTGGGAGCACATTCAGGACTATGGTGAAAAAGGAAATATCTTCACATAAAAACTGGAAAGAAGCTTTCTGTTAATCTGCTTTTTGCTACATTTATTCATCTCACATAGATAAAGCTTTATTTACATTACGTAGCATGCAATCTCTGTCATGGACGGATCTGCAAAGGGCATTCGGGAGCACATTCAGGACTACGGTGAAAAGGGAAATACCTTCAGAAACAAACCAGAAGGAAGCTTTCTGTGAAACTGCTCTGTGTTGTGTGAATTCCACGTGCACAGTTAAGCTTCTATTTTCATTGAGTAGTATTCTAACACTGTTTATGTTTAACGTCCGAAGGGATTTTCAGGAGCGCTTTGAGGTTCATGGTGAAACAGGAAATATGTTCAGATTGAAACTGGAGAGAAACATTACGAGGAACTGCTTTGAGACGTGTGCATTCTACTTAGAGTGTTATACCTCTCTTCTCATTCAGCATCAGAGAAATCCCTTTGGGGAAAAATTTATCAAGGGATATCCGGGAGCATATTGATGCCTATTGTGAAAAGGGAAATTGCCTCAGACAAAAACAGGAAAGAAGCATTCTGTGAAACTTCTCTTTGATATATGTATTCATCTCACATAGATAAAGCTTGCTTTACAGTATGCAGATAGGAAACTTCATCATGGATGGATCCACGAAGGGACATTTGGGAGCACATTCAGGCCTACAGTGAAAAAGGAGATATCTTCAGATAAAAACTGGATAGAAGCTTTCTGAGAAAATGCTTTGTGATGCATGCATTCCATTCAGGGAGTTGTACCTCTTTTCTCATAAGGCAGTGTTTAAACACTGTTCCTGTAAACCCGAAAAAGTTATATTTCAGAGCACGTGGAAGACTATGGTGAAAACTGAAATATCCTGAAATAAAACCCAGAAAGAAACATTCCAAGAAACTGCTTTCTGATGTGTGCATTCATTTCAGAGAGTTAAAGCTTACTCTATAACTCCCAGTTTTTAAAGTCTGTCTTTGAGGATTGTGCGAAGGAATATTAAGTGGTGACTGGAGGCCTGTGGCAAGAAAGGAAATGTCTCGTTGAACACTGGAGAAAAGTTTTCTGAGCAACTGCTTTGTGGTGTATGTATTCATCTCATAGAGTTAAATCATTCTTTGGCTTGAACAGTTTGAAATCATTTTTTCTGTGGAACCTGAGAAAGGACATTTGGGAGTGCTCTTAAGAATATGCTGAAAAAGAAATACCCTCCAATGAAAACCAGAAGGAAGCTTTCTGTGAAAATGCTCTGTGTCATGTGAATTTCTCTCACACAGTTAAGCTTCTGTTTTCATTGAATAGTATCGTAACACTGTTTTACTTAAGTCAGCTAAGGGATAGTCGGGAGCGCGTTGAGGCTTATGGTGAAAATGGAAATACCTTCAGATAGAAACTAGAGAGAAGATTTCCGAGCAGCTGCTTTGTGACGGGTGCATTCCACTCACAGAGTTATACTTTTCATCTTATAGAGGATTGTTGAATCCCTTTTGGAGAGAAAGATACCAGGGAACATTCGGGAGTATATGGACGGCTATGTTGAAAAAGGAAATATCCTCAGGCAAAAACTGAAATGAAGCTTTCTGTGTAATTGCTTTCTGATAGATATGTTTATGTATCTCACATAGATAAAACTGTCTTTATATTATGCACTTGGGAAACTCCGTCCTGGACAGATCCGCGAAGGGACATTTGGAAGCACATTCAGGACTATGTGAAAAAGGAAATATGTTGAAACAAAAACTGTAAAGAAACTTTCTGTATATGTGTTTTCTGCTGTGTTTATTCATCTCACATAGATAAAGCTGTCTTTACATTATGCAGCTTGGAAACTCCATCATGGACGGATCTGCGAAGGGACATTCGGGTGCAGATTTAGCACTATGGTGAGAAAGGAAATATCTTCAGATAAGAACCGGAGGGAAGCTTTCTGAGAAATTGCTTTGTGATGTGTGAATTCCACTCAGGGAGTTATACCTCTATTCTCATTAGGCAGTGTTTTAACACTTTTCTTGTAAAACCAAAAAAGTGATATTTCAGAGTGCATTGAAAACTATGGCGAAAATTTAACTATCCTCAAATAAAAACGAGAAAGAAAAGTTACAAGAAACTGCTCTCTGATATGTGCATTCAGTTCACAGAGTTGAAGCTAGATCTTCATTGCCCAGTTTGGAAACTCTGCTTCTGAGGAATATGCAAAGAGAGTTTAGTGGTGCCTGGAGGCCTGTGATGAGCAAGGAAGGTCTCCAGTTGAAAACTGGGGAGAAGCTTTCTGAGCAACTGCTTTGTAACTTGTGTAGTTATCACATAGAGTTAAATCATTCTTGGGATTCAGCAGTTTGAAATCACTGTTTCTGTGGAATCTGATGAAGGACATTGGGGAATGCTCTTTAGACTATGGAGAAAGAAATATCCTCAGATAAAAATCAGAAGGAAGCTTTCTGTGAAAATGCTATGTGTGGTGTGAATTCCTCTCGCTCAGTTAAACTTCTCTTTTCATTGAGAAGTTTTCTAATACTGTTTTTGTTTAGCGTGCGAAGGGATATTCAGGAGTGGTTTGAGTCTTGCAGTGAAAAAGGAGATATGTTCAGATAGAAATTAGAAAGAAACTTTCTGAGTAACTGCTTTGTGACATGTGCATTCCACTTACAGTGTTATACCTCTGTTCTCATACGGCATCGGGGAAGCCCTTTTGGAGGAAAAGGTACGAAGGTATATTCAGGAGCGTATTGATGCCTATGGTGAAAAGGGAAATAGCCTTAGACAGAAAGAGAAAAAAAAATTTCTGTGAAACTGCTCTATACTATGTGTATTCATCTCACATAGATAAAGCTTACATTATATTATGCAGCTTGGAAACTCTGTCATGGACGGATCCACGAAGGGACATTCGGGAGCACATTCAGGCCTATGGTGAAAAAGGAAATATCTTCAGATAAAAACGGAGGAGAAACTCTGAGAAACTGCTTTGTGATGTGTGCCTTCCACTCAGGGAATTATACTTCTTGTCTCATAAGGCAGTGTTTAAACACTGTTCCTATAAAACCAGAAAAGTGATATTTCAGAGCACTTCAAAGACTATGGCGAAAAGTGAACTATCCTCCATTAAAACTCAGAAAGAAGCATTCCAAGAAAATGTTCTCTTATATGTGCCTTTATTTCACAGAGATAAAGCTTACTCTACGTTTCCCAGTTTGGAAATTCCCCCTTGAGGGATCTGCTAAGGGATATTAATTGGCACCCGGAGGCCTGTGGTGAGCAAGGAAATGTCTTCTGTTGAAAACTGGAGAGAAGCTTTCTGAGCAACTGCTTTGTGATGTGTGTATTCATCTCATAGAGTTAAATCATTCTTTGGATTGAGCAGTTTGAAATCACTGTTTGTATGGAATCTGAGGAAGGACATTTGGGAACGCTCTTCAGAATATGGAGAAAGAAATATCCTCAGTTAAAATCCAGAAGGAAGCTTTCTGTGAAACTGCTCTGTGTCATGTGAATTCCTCTCGCTCAGTTAAGCTTCTGTTTTCATTGAGCTGTTTTCAACCACTGTTTATGTTTAGCATGAAAAGGGTTATTCGGGAGCAATTTGAGGCTTACGGTGAAAAAGGAAATATGTTCAGATAGAAACTGGAGAGAAGCTTTCCGAGGAACTGCTTTGTGATTTGGGCATTCCACTCACAGTTTTGTACCTCTCTTCTCAGACGGCATTTGGGAAACCCTTTTGGAGGAAAAGGTAACAAGGGATATTCGGGTGCATATTAATGAATATGGTGAAAAGGGAAATAAACTAAAACTGGAAAGAAGCTTTCTGTGACACTGCTCTGTGATATGTGTATTCATCTCACATACCTAATGATTTCTTTACACTACGCAGCTTGGAATCTCTGTCATGGACGGATCCATGAAGGGACATTCCTGAGCACATTCAGGAGTATGGTGAAAAAGGAAATATCTTCAGATAAAAACTGGAAAGAAGCTTTCTGTAAATCTGCTTTTTGCTATGTTTATTCATCTCACATTGATAAAGCTTTCTTTACATTGCACAGCTTGGAAACTCTGTCATGGACGGATCTGCGAAGGGATATTTGGGAGTACGTTCAGGTCTATGTTGAAAATGGAAATATCTTTAGATAAAAACTGGAAAGAAGCTTTCTGAGAAACTGCTTTGTGATGTGTGCATTCCTCTCAGGTAGTTGTTCCTCTTTTCTAATAAGGCAGTGTTTGAACACTGTTCCTGTAAAACCGAAAAATTGATATTACGGAGTGCATGGAAGATTATGGCAATAAGTGAAATATCCTCAAATAAAACCCAGAAAGAAATGTTCCAAGAAACTGCTCTCTAATATGTGCATTCATTACACAGAGTTAAAGTTTACTCTACATTGCCCAGTTTGGAAACTCTGACTTTGAGGAATATGCGAAGGGATATTAAGCGGCTCCCGGAGGCCTGTTTTGAGCAAGGTAATGTCTTCCGTTGAAAACTGGAGAGAAGCTTTCTGAGCAGTTGCTTTGTGATGTGTGTATTATTCTCATAGAGTTAAATCATTCTTCGGATTGAAGAGTTTGAAATCACTGTTTGTATGGAATCTGAGGAAGGACATTTGGGAAGGCTCCCTGAAATATTGAGAAAGAAATATCATCAGATAAAAACCAGAAGGAAGATTTCTGTGAAACTGCTGTATGTCGTGTGAATTCCTCTCGCTCAGTTAAGCTTCTCTTTTCATTGAGCAGTTTTCTTACATTGTTCATGTTTAGCATATGAAGGGATATACGGGAACACTTTGAGGCTTATGGTGAAAAAGAAAATATGATCAGATAGAACCTGGAGAGAAGCTTTCCATGGAACTGCTTTGTGATGTGTGCATTCCACTGACAGTGTTATACCTCTCTCTCATACAGCATCAGGGAAATCCTTTCTGTGATACTGTTCTGTGATATGTATATTCATCTCACATAGATAAAGCTTTCTCTACATTACACAGCTTGGAAACTCTGTCATGGATGAATTCGAGAAGTGATATTCGGGAGCACATTCAGGACTATGTTGAAAAAGGAAATATCTTCAGATAAAACTGGAAAGAAATTTTCTATGAATTTGCTTTTTGTTATGTTTTTTCATCTCACATAGATAAAACTTTCTCTATATTATGCAGTTTGGAAAATCTGTCATGGACGGGTCCGCAATGGGATATTCGAAAGCACATTCAGGCCTATGGTGAAAAAGGAAATTTCTTCAGAAAAAAATATGGAGAGAAGTTTTTGAGAAACTACTTTGTGATGTGTGCATTCCACTCAGGGAATATTACCACTTTTCACATGAGGCAGTGTTTGAACACTGTTCCTGTAAAACGAAAAAGTGATATTTTGGAGTGCATTGAAGACTATGGCGAAAAGTGTTATATCCTCAAGTAAAACCCAGAAAGAAACGTTCAAAGAAACTGCTCTCAGATATGTGCATTCATTTCACAGAGTAAAGCTTACTCTACATTGCCCATTTTGTAAATTCTGTCTTTCAGTAATCTGCAAAGGGATATTAAGTGTTGCCTGGAGGTCTGTAGTAAGCAAAGAAATGTCTTCAGATGAATACTGGAGAGAAGCTTTCTGAGCAACTGCTTTGTGATAGTGTATTCATCTCATAGAGTTAAATCATTCTTTGGATTAAGCAGTTAGAAATCACTGCTTCTGTGGAATCTGAGGAGGGACATTTGGGAAAGATCTTTAGAATATAGAGAATGAAATATCCTCAGATAAAAACCAGAAGGAAGCTTTCTGTGAAGTTGCTGTGTGTCGTGTGAATTCCTCAAGCTCGGTTAAGCTTGTCTTTTCATTGGGCAGTTTTCTAACATTGTTCATGTTTAGCGTACGAAGGGATATAAGGGAGCACTTTGAAGCTTATGGTGAAAAAAATATGTTCTCTTAGAAACTAGATAGAAGCTTTCTGCAGAACTGCATTGTGACGTGTGCAATCCACTCACAGTGTTCTACCTCTGTTCTCATACCACATCAGGGAAACCCTTTCTGTGATACTGTTCTGTGATATGTGTATTCATCTCACATAGGGAAAGCTTTCTCTACATTACACAGCTTGGAAACTCTGTCATGGATGAACCCACGGAGGGACATTCAGGAGCACATTCAGGACTGTGTTGTAAATGGAAATACCTTCAGTTAAAAACTGGAAAGAATCTTTCTGTGAATCTGCTTTTTGCTATGTTTATTCAAGTCACATAGATAAAAGTTTCTTTATATTATGCAGTTTGGGAACTCCATCATGGATGGATTCGTGAAGGGATATTCCGGAGCACATTCAGGCCAATGGGAAAAAAGGAAATACCTTCAGATAAAAACTGGCAAGAAGCTTTCTGAGAAACTGCTTTGTGCTGTGTACATTCCACTCAGGGAGTTATACTTCTTTTCTCATAAAGCAGTGTTTGAACACTGTTCCTCTAAAACTGAAAAAGTGATATTTCGGAGCACATGGAAGACTATAGCAAAAGTGAAATATCCTGAAATAAAACCAGAAGAAGCACTCCAAGAAACTGGAATAAAAACTGGACAGAAGCCCTCTGAGTTACTGCTTTGTGATGTGTGTATTCATCTCATAGAGTTAAATTATTCTTTGGATTGATCAGTTTGAAATCAGTGTTTCTGTGGGATCTGAGAAAGGACATTTGGGAATGTTCTTTAGAATATGCTGATCAGGAAATACCCTCAGAGAAAAAGCAGAAGGAAGCTTTCTGTGAAATTGCTATGTGTCGTTTGAATTAAGCTCACATAGTTCAGCTTCTCTTTTCATTGAGTCGTGTTCTAACTGTGTTAAGTCTTCGAAGTGATATTCAGAAGCTCTTTGAAGCTTATGGTGAAAACTGAAATAGCCTCAGATGGAAACTGGAGGGAAACTTTCAGAGGGGCTGCATTGGGACGTTTGCATTCCACTCACAGAGTTATGCCTTTCTTCTCATAGAGGATTGGGGAATCCCTTTTGGAGAAAAAGCTACCAAGGGACATTCGGGAGTATATGGACGGCTACGTTGAAAAAAGAAATATCCTCAGACCGAAACTGGAAAGAAGCTTTGTGATAGATATGTGTATTCATCTGACGTAGATAAAACATTCTTTATATTATGCAGTTTGGAAACTCCGTCATGGACTGATCCGCAAAGGGACATTCGGGACACCTTCATGCCTATGGTGAAAAAGGGAATCTCTTCAGATAAAAACAGGAGAGAAGCTTTCTAATAAACTGCTTTGTGATGTGTGCATTCCACTCAGGGAGTTATACATCTTTTCCCATAGGGCAGTGTTTGAACACTGTTCCTGAAAACACAAAAAATGATATTTTGGAGCACTTTGAAGACTATGGCAAAAAGTGAAATATCCTCAGATAAAACCCAGAAAGAAGCATTCCAAGAAACTGCTCTCTGATATGAGCATTCATTTCCCAGAGTTAAAGCTTACTCTACATTACCCAGTTTGGAAACTCTGTCTCTGAGGAATCTGTGAAGGGATATTTAGTGGCGCCCAGAGGCCTGTGGTGGGCAATGACATGTCTTCTGATGAAAACTGTAGAGAAACTTTCTGAGCAACTGCTTTGTGATGTGTGTATTCATGTCGTAGAGTTAAACCATTGTTTGGATTGAGCAGTTTGAATCACTGTTTCTGTGGAATCTGATTAGGAATATCTGGGACGCTCTTTAGAATATGGAGAAAGAAAAAAGAAATATCCTCAGATAAAAAGCAGAAGGAAGCTTTCTGTGAAACTGCTTTGTGTCGTGTGAATTACTTTCACTCAGTTAAGCTTCTCTTTTTCTTGAGCAATTTTCTAACTCTGTGTTTAGTCTGTAAAGGGATATTTGGCAGCGCTTTGAGACTTATGGTGAAAACAGAAATATCCTCAGATAGAAACTGTAGAGAAACTTTCAGAGGAGCTGCTTTGTGATGTGTGCATTCCACTTACAGAGTTATACCTTCCTTCTCATAGAGGATTGGAGAACCCTCTTGGAGAAAGAGCTAAATAGGGACCTTCGGGAGTATATGGATGGCTATGGTGAAAAAGGAAATATCCTCAGACAAAAACTCGAAAGTCACTCTCCACGAAACTGCTTTGTGATAGGTATGTTTATTCATCTCACAGAGATAAAACTTTCTTCATATTACATAGTTTGGAAACTCCATCATGGACGGTTCAGCGAAGGGACATTTGGCAGCACATTCAGGCCTATGGTGGAAAACGAAATATCTTCAGATAAAAACTGGAGAGAAGCTTTCTGAGAAACTGCTTTGTGATGTGTGCAATCCACACAGGGAGTTATACCTCTTTTCTCCTAAGGCAGTGTTTGGACACTGTTCCTGTAAAACCGAAAAAGTGATATTTTGGTACGCATTTAAGACTAGTGCAAAAAGTGAAATATCCACAAATAAAACTCAGAACGAAGGGTTCCAAGAAACTGCTCTCTGATATGTGCATTCATTTCACAGAGTTAAAGCTAACTCTAAATTGCCCTGTTTGGAAACTCTGTCTTTGAGGATTCTCTGAAGGGATATTCGGTGGTGCCTGTAGGCCTATGATCAGCAAAGAAATGTCTTCCGATGAAAACTGGAAAGAAGCTTTCTGAGCAACTGCTTTGTGATGTGTATTCATCTCATAGAGTTAAACTATTTATTGGATTAAGCAGTTTGAAATAACTGTTTCTGTGGGATCTGAGGTAGGACAGCTGAGAGCGCTCTTAGAATATGAAGAAAGAAATATGTTCAGATAAAAACAGAAGGAAGCTTTCTTGAAACTGCTATGTGTCATGTGAATTTCTCTTGCTCAGTTAAGCTTCTCTTTTCATTGAGAAGTTTTCTAACACTGTTTATGTTTAATGGGTGAAGGGATATTTGGGAGCCCTTTGAGAGTTATGATGAGAAAGGAAATATGTTCAGATAGAAACCGGAGAGGAGCTTTCAGAGGAACTGCTTTGTGACGTGTGCAGTCCACTAAGAGTGTTATACCTCTCTTCTCATACAGCATCGGGGAAACCCTTTTGGAGAAAAAGATACCAAGGGATATTCGGGGGCATATTGACGCCTATGATGAAAAGGGAAATAGCCTCAGACAAAAACTGGAAAGAAGCTTTTTGTGAAACTACTCTGTGATACGTGTATTCATCTTACATTGATAAAGCTTTCTTTACATTATGCAGCATGGAAACTCTACCATGGTTGGTTCCGAGAAGGGACATTTGGGAGCACATTCAAGACTATGGTGTAAAAGGAAATATCCTCAGATAAAAACCAGAGAGAAGCTTTCTGAGAAACTGTCTTGTGAAGGTGCATTCCACTAAGGGAGTTATACCACTTTTCTCATAAGTGTTTGAACACTGTTCCTGTAAAACGAAAGATGTGATATTTCAGAACGCATTGAAGACTATGGAGAAAAGTAAAATATCCTCCAATAAAATCCATAAACAAGCGATCCAAGAAACTGCTCTTTGATATGTGTATTCATCTCACAGAGTTAAAGCTTACTGTAGTTTGCTCCGTTTGGAAAGTCTGTCTTTCAGGATTCTGCAAAGGGATATTTAGCGGCAACTGGTGGCCTGTGGTGAGCAAGGAAATGTCTTCTGTTGAAAACTGGAGAGAGGCTTTCTGAGCAACTGCTTTGTGATGTGTGTATTCATCTCATAGAGTTAAATCATTCTTTGGATTGAGTAGTTTGAAATCACTGTTTCTGTGTAACTTCAGAAAGGACGTTTGGGAACGCTCTTAAGAATATGTTGAAAAAGAAATATCCTCCGATAAAAACCAAAGGAAGATTTCTGTGAAACTACTCTGTGTCATGTGAATTCCACTCGCACAGTTAAGCTTCTGTTTTCATTGAGCAGTATTCTAACACTGTTTTATTTAAGTCAGCTAAGGGATACTCGGGAGCGCTTTGAGGCTTATGGTGAAAATGGAAACGTCTTCAGATAGAAACAGGAGAGAAGATTTCCAAGGAGCTGCTTTGTGACGTGTGCATTCCACTCACAGAGTTATACCTTTCTTCTCATAGAGGATTGTGGAATCCCTTTTGGAGAAAAAGTTACCAAGGGACATTTGGGAGTATAGGGATGGCTATGGTGAAATAGGAAATGTCCACAGACAAAAACTGGAAAAAAGATTTATGTGAATCTTCTTAGTGATAGACATGTTTATTCATCTCACATAGATTAAACTTTCCTTATATTATACAGTTTGGAAACTTCGTCATGAACAGATCAGCAAAGGGACATTCGGGAGCACATTCAGGCCTACGGTGTAAAAGGAGACATCTTCAGATAAAAACTGGAGAGAAGCTTTTGAGAAATAGCTTTGTGATGTTTGCATTCCACTCAGAGAGTTATATCACTTTTCTCATAAGGCAGTGTTTGAACACTGTTCCTGTAAAACCGAAAAAGTGATATTTTGGAGCGCATTGAAGACTATGGCGAATAGTGAAATATACTGAAATAAAATCGAGAAAGAAGTGTTCCATGAAACTGCTCTCTGATATACGCATTCATTTCACAGAGTTAATGTTTACTCTATGTTGCCCGGTTTTGAAACTCTGTCTGAAGAATCTGTGAAGGGATATTTAGTGACATCTGGAGGCTTGTGGTGAGCAAGGAAACGTCTTCTGATGAAACCTGCAGAGAATCTTTCTGAGCTACTGCTTTGTGATGTGTGTATTTGTCTCATAGAGTTAAACCATTCTTTGGATTGAGCAGCTTGAAATCACTGTTTTTGTGGAATTTGAGGAAGGACATTTGGGAGCACTCCTTAGAATATGGAGAAAGAATTATCCTCAGGTAAAATCCAGAAGGAAGTTTCTGTGAAACTGCTCTGTGTCGTCTTAATTCCTCTCGCTCAGTTAAGCCTCTATTTTCATTGAGCAGTTTTCTAACCCTGTTTACGTTTAGCATGTGAAGGGATATTCGGGAGTAATTTGAGGCTTATGGTGTAAATGGAAATATGTTCGGACCGAAACTGGAGAGAAGCTTTCCAAGGAACTGCTTTGTGATGTGTGAATTCCACTCACAGTGTTATACCTCTCTTCTCATACAGCATCGGGGAAACCCTTTTGGAGAAACAGGTACCAAGTGATATTTGGGAGCATGTTGATGCCTCTGGTGAAAGGGAAATAGCCTCAGACAAAAACTGGAAAGAAGCTTTCTGTGAAACTGCTCGGTGATATGTGTATTCATCTCATATAATTAAAGCTTTCTTTACACTACGCAGTTGGAAACTCTGTCATCGACGGATCCATGAAGGGACATTCAGGAGCACATTCAGGACTATGGTAAAAAAGGAAATATCTTCATATAAAAACTGGAAAGAAGCTTTCTGTGAATCTGCTTTTTGCTATGTTTATTCATCTCACAAAGATAACGCTTTCTTTACATTAGGGAGCTTGGAAACTCTGTCATGGATGGATCCGCGAAGGGATATTCGGAATCACATTCGGGCCTATGATGAAAAGAAAATATTGTCTGATAAAAACTGGAGAGATGCTCTCTGAGAAACTACTTGGTGATGTGTGCATTCTACTCAGGGAGTTTTATCTTTCTTCTAATAAGACACTGTTTGAACTCTGTTCCTGTAAAATTAAAAAAAGTGATATTCCGAGCACATTGAAGACTATGTCAAAAAGTGAAATGTCGTCAAATGAAACCGAGAAAGAAGCATTCCAAAAAATGCTCTGTGACATGTCCATTCATTTCACAAAGGTAAAGCTTACTCTACGTTTCCCAGTTTGGATAGTCTGTCTTTGAGGATCCTGTGAATGGATTTTATGTGGCAACTGGAGGCCTGTGGCAAGCAAGGAAATGTCTTCCGTTGAAAACTCGAGAGAAGCTTTCTGGGCAAGTGGTTTGTGATGTGTGTATTCGTCTCGTAGAGTTAAACCATACTTTGGATTGAGCAGTTAGAAATCACTCTTTCTGGGGAACCTGAGAAAGGACCTTTGGGAACACTCTTAAGAATATTATGAAAAATTAATACCATCAGATAAAAACCAGAAAGAAACTTTTTGTGACACAGCCCTGTTTTGTGTGAATTCTGCTCACACAGTTACCTTCTCTTTTCATTGAACAGTAAACTAACACTATTTTTGTTTAATCTGCGAAGGGATATTCTGGAGCACTTTGAGGCTTATGGTGAAAAAGGAAATATCTTATGATAGAAACTTGAAAGAAGCTTCCCGAGGAGCTGCTTTGTGACATGTGCATTCCACTCACGGAATTACACTTTTCTTCTCATAGAGGATTGGGGAATCGATTTTGGAAATAAAGCTACCAAGGGACATTCGGGAGTATAGAGACGGCAAAGGTGAAAAAGGAAATATCCTCAGACAAAAACTAGAAGGAAAATTTCTGTGAAACTGCTTTGTGATAGATATGTTTATTCATTCATATAGATAAAACTTTCCTTATACTACACAGTTTGGAAACTCCGTCATGGACGGATCTGTGTAGGGACATTTGGGAGCACATTCAGGCTTATGGTGAAAAAGGACATATCTTCAGATAAAACTGGAGGGAAGCTTTCTGAAAAACTGCTTTGTGATGTGTGCATTCCACTCAGGGAGTTATAACTCTTCTCTGATAAGGGAGTCTTTGAACACTGTTCCTGTAAAACCAAAAAAGTAATATTTCAGAGTGCATGGAAGACGATGGTGAAAAGTGAAATATCCTGAAATGAAACCGAGAAAGAAGCATTCCAAGAAACTGCTCTCTGATGTGTGCATACGTTTCAGAGAGTTAAAGCTTATTCTACATTTCCCAGTTTGGAAAGTCTGTCTTTTAGGATTCTGTGAAGGTATATTAAGTGGTGACCGGAGGCCTGTGGTGAGCAAGGAAATGTCTTCCATTGAAAACTGGAGAGAAGCTTTCTGAGCAACTGCTTTGTAATATGTGTATTCGTCTCATAGAATTAAACCAATCTTTGATTGAGGAGTTTGAAATCCCTGTTTCTGTGGAATCTGAGGAAGGACATTTGGGAATGCTCCTTAGAATATGGAGAAAGAAATATCCTCAGGTAAAATACAGAAGGAAGCTTTCTGTGAATCTGCTCTGTGTCATCTTAATTCCTCTCACTCAGTTAAACCTCTCTGTGCATTGAGCCATCTTCTAACCCTGTTTATGTTTAGCGTGTGAAGGAATATTCGGGAACACTTTGAGGCTTACGGTGAAAAAGAAATATGTTCAGACCGAAACTGGAGAGAAGCTTTCCGAGGCACTGCTTTGTGACGTGTGCTTTCCACTCACAGTGTTATACCTTTCCTCTCATACAGCATCTGGGAAACCCTTTCGGAGAAAAAGTCACCAAGTGATATTTGGGAGCATGTTGATGCCTATGGTGAAAAGGAAAATAGCCTCAGACAAGCCTGGAAAGATGCTTTCTATGAAACTGCTCTGTGATATGTGAATTCATCTCATATAGATAAAGCGTTCTTTGCATTACACAGCTTGGAAATTCTGTCATGGACGGATCCACGAAGGGTCATTCGGGAGCACATTCAGGACTATGGTGAAAAGGGAAATATCTTCAGATAAAAACTGGAAAGAAGCTTTCTCTGAATCTGTTTTTTGCTATGTTTATTCCTCTCACATAGATAAAGCTTTCTTTGCATCACGCAGCTTGGAAACTCCGTCATGGATGCATCCATGAAGGGATATTTGGGATCACATTCGGGCTTATGGTGGAAAAGGAAATATCATCCGATAAAAACTGGAGAGAAGCTTTCTGAGAAACTGTTTGGTGTGGTATGCATTCCACTCAGGGAGTTATACCTTTCTTCTCATGAGGGACTGTTTGAACACTGTTCCTGTAAAACTAAAAAAGAGATATTCAGAGCACACTGAAGAGTATGGCGACAAGTGAAATGTCATCAAATAAAACCCAGAAAGAAGCATTCTACGAACCTGCTCTCTGACATGTACATTCATTTCAGAGAGTTAAAGCTTACTCTACATTTCCCAGTTTGGAAAGTATGTCTTTGATGATTCTGTGAAGGTATATTTAGTGACAACCAGAGGCCTGTGGTGAGCAAGGAAGTGTCTTCTGTTGAAAATTGGAGAGAAGCTTTCTGAGCAACCATTTTGTGATGTTTGTATTCATCTCAGAGAGTTAAATCATTCTTTGCATTGAGCAGTTTGAAATCACTGCTTTTGTGGAATCTGGGGAAGGACATTTGGGAATGCTCCTTAGAATACGGAGAAAGAAATATCCTCAGGTAAAATCCAGAAGGAAGCTTTCTGAGAAACTGCTCTGTGTCATCTTAATTCCCCTCGCTCAGTTAAGCCTCTCTTTTCACTGAGCAGTTTTCTAACCCTGGTTATGTTTATCATGTGAAGGGATATTCAAGAGCACTTTGAGACTTACGGTGAAACAGGAAATATCTCGAGATAGAAACTGGAGAGAAGCTTTCCAAGGAATTCTTTTGTGACGTGTGCATTCCACTCATAGAGTTATATCTTTTTTCTCATACAGGATTATGAAATCTCTTTTGGAGAGAAAACTACCAGGGGACATTCACCATATGGAGGGCTATGGTGAAAATGGAAGTATTCTCAAGCAGAAACCGAAAAGAAGTTTTCTGTGTAAATGTTTTGTGATAGATATGTTTATGCATCTCACATAGATAAAACTTTCTTTACATTATGCAGCTTGGAAACTCCATCATGGATGTATCCGTGAAGGTATATTCGGGATCACATTCGGGCCTATGGTGATAAAAGAAATATCTTCAGATAAAAACTGGAGAGAAACTTTCTGAGAAACTGCTTGGTGATGTGTGCATTACACTCAGGGAGTTGTACCTATTTTCTCATAAGGCACTGTTTGAACACTGTTCCTGTACAACTAAAAAAGTGATATTTGGAGCACATTGAAGACTATGGCGAAAAGTGAAATGTCGTCCAATAAAACCCAGAAAGGAGCATTCTAAGAAACTGCTCTCTGACATGTCCATTCATTTCACAGAGTTAAAGCTTACTTTACATTTCCCAGTTTGGAAAGTCTGTCTTTGAGGATTCTGCAAAGGGATACTAACTGGCAACCTGAGGCCTCTGACGAGCAAGGAAATGTCTTCCATTGAAAACTGGAGAGAAGCTTTCTGGGCAACCGCTTTGTGATGTGTGTATTTATCTCATAGTGTTAAATCATTCTTTGGATTGAGCTGTTTGAAATCACTCTTTCAGTGGAATCTGAGAAAGGACATTTGGGAATGCTCTTAAGAATATGATGAAAAAGAAATACCGTCCGATAAAAATCAGAAGGAATCCATCTGGGAAACTACTCTGTGTCATTTGAATCCACTCACACAGTTAATCTTCTGTTTTCATTTAGCAGTATTCTAATACTGTTTTAGTTTAATCACCTCAGGGAGACTCGGGAGCACTTTGAGCTTATGGTGAAAACGGAAATACCTTCAGATGGAAACTGGAGAGAAGATTCCCGAGGAACTGCTTTGTGACGTGTGTATTCCACTCACAGAGTTATACTTTTCTTCTCATAGAGGATTGGGGAATCCCTTTTGGGGAAAAAGCTACCAGGAGACATTGGGGAGTATATAGTCGGCTATGGTGAAAAAGGAAATATAGTTCAGATAAAAACTGGAAAGAAGCTTTCTGTGAAACTCCTTTGTGATAGATATGTTTATTCATCTCACACAGATAAAATTCTCTTATATTACGCAGTTTGGAAATTCCGTCGTGGACGGATCCATGAAGGGACATTTGGGAGCCCATTCAGGCCTACGGTGAAATAGAGATAACTTCAGGTAAAAACTGGATAGAAACTTTCTGAGAAACTGTTTTGTGATGTGTGCATTCCAATCAGGGAGTTATACCTCTTTTCTCATAAGGCAGTGTTTGAACACTGTTCCTGTAAAACTGAAAAAGTAATATTTTGGAGCACATTTAAGACTATGGCGAAAAGTGAAATATCCTGAAATAAAACCGAGAAAGAAGCATTCCAAGAAACTACTCTCTGACATATGCATTCATTTCAGAGGGTTAAAGTTTACTCTACATTTACCAGTTTGGAAAGTCTGTCCTTGAGGATTCTGCGAAGGGATATTAAGGGGCGACCGGAAGCCTGTGGGGAACTAGGAAATGTCTTCCGTTGAAAACTGGAGAGAAGCTCTCTAGAAACTGCTTTGTGATGTGTGTATTCATCTCATAGAGCTAAATCATTCTTCGGATTCAGCAGTTTGAAATCACTCTTTCTGTGGCATCTGAGAAAGGACATTTGGGAACGCTCATAAGAATATGCTGAAAAAGAAATACCCTCCGATTAAAAACAGAAGGAAGCTTTTTGTGAAAATGCTCAATGTCATGTGAATCCACTCGCACAGTTAAGCTTCTGTTTTCATTGAACCATATTCTAACACTGTTTTAGCTTAGTTAGCTAAGGGAGAATCGGGAGTGCTTTGAGGCTTATGGTGAAAACGGAAATATTTTCAGATAGAAACTAGAGAGAAGATTTCCGAGCAACTACTTTGTGACGTGTGCATTCCACTCACAGAGTTATACTTTACTTCTCATAGAGGAATGGGGAATCCCTTTTAGAGAAAAAGCTATCAGGGGACATTCGGAAGTATATGGATGGCTATGGTGAAAAAGGAAATATGCTCAGACAAAAACTGGAAAGAAGATTTCTGTGAAACTGCTTTGTGATACATATGTTTATTCATTGCACATAGATAAAACTTTCCTTATATTGCACAGTTTGGAAACTCCGTCATGGATGGATCCGTGAAGGGAAAGATGGAAGCACATTCAGACCTACAGTGAAAAAGGAGATATCTTCAGATAAAAACTGGATAGAAGCTTTCTGACAAAGTGCTTTGTGATGTGTGCATTCTACTCAGTGAGTTATGCCTCTTTTCTCATAAGGCAGTGTTTGAACACTGTTCCTGTAAAATTGAAAAAGTGATATTTCAGACATTATTGAAGACTATGGTGAAAAGTGAAATATTCTCAAATAAAACCCAGAGACAAGTGTTCCAATAAACTGCTCTCTGATATGTATATTCATTTCACAGAGTAAAGCCTACTCCATGTTGCACAGTTTGGAGACTCTGTCTTTGAGGAATCTGTGAAGGGATATTAAGTGATGCCTGGAGGCTTCTGGTGAGCAAGAAACGTCTTCTGATGAAAACTGGAGAGAAGCTTTCTGAGCAATTGCTTTGTGATGTTTGTATTCGTCTCATAGAGTTAAACCATTCTTTGGATTGAGCAGTTTGAAATCCCTCTTTCTGTTGAAACTGAGGAAGGACATTTGGGAGCGCTCCTTAGAATATGGAGAAAGAAATATCCTCAGGTAAAACCCGGAATGAAGCTTTCTCTGAAACTGCTCTGTGTCATCTTAATTCCTCTCGCTCAGTTAAGCCTCTCTTTTCATTGAGCAGTGTTCTAATCCTGTTTATGTTTAGCATGGGAAGGGATATTCGGGAGTGCTTTGAGACTTACAGTGAAAAACGCAATATGTTCTGATAGAAACTGGAGGGAAGCTTTCTTAGGAGCTGCTTCGGGATGTGTGCATTGCAGTCACCGTGTTACACCTCTCTTCTCATACAGCATTGGGGAAACCCTTTTGAAGAAAAAGGTACCAAGTGATATTCGGGAGCATATTGATGCCTACGGTGAAAAGGGATATAGCCACAGACAAAAACTGGAAAAAATCTTTCTGTGAAACTGCTCTGTGATATGTGCATTCATCTCACATAGATAAAGCTCCCTTTACATTATGCAGCTTGGAAACTCTGTCCTGTACAGATCCAAGAAAGGACATTCGGGGGCACATTCAGGACTATGGTGAAAAAGGGTATATCCTCAGACAAAAACCGGAAAGAAGCTTTCTGTGAATCTGCTTTTTGCTATGTTTTTTCATCACACATATATAAAGCTTTCTTTACATTACACAGCTTGGAAACTCTGTCATGGATGGATCCGTGAAGGGTTATTCGGGATCACATTTGGGCCAAAGGTGAAAAAGGAAATATCATCAGATGAAAACTGGAGAGAAGATTTCTGAGAAACTGCTTTGTGATGTGTGCATTCCATTCTGGGAGTTATACCTCTTTTCCTATAAGGCAGTGTTTGAACACTGTTCCTGTAAAACTGAAAAAGTGATATTTTGAGGCCCCTTGAAGACTATGGTGAAAAATGAAATATAATCAAATAAAACCGAGAAAGAGGCTTTCCAAGAATTTGCTCTCTGTTATGTGCATTCATTTCACAGAGTTAAAGCTTACTCTACATTGCCCAGATTGGAAACTCTGTCTTTCATTAATCCGCGAAGGGGTAGTAAGTGGCGCCCGGAGGCCTGTGTTGAGCAAGGAAATGTCTTCTGTTGAAAACTGGAGAGAAGCTTTGTGAGCAACTGCTTTGTGATGTGTGTATTCACCTCATAGAGTTAAATCATTCTTTACATTGAGCAGGTTGAAATCACTGTTTCTGTGGAACCTGAGAAAAGATATTTGGGAATACTCTTAGGAATATGCTGAAAAAGAAAAACCCTCAGATAAAAACCAGAAGGAGGCATTCTGTGAAACTGTTCCGTGTCATATGAATTCCACTCACACAGTTAAGCTTCTGTTTTCATTGAGCAGTATTCTAACACTGTTTTAGATTAGTCTCCTAAGGGATATTCGGGAGTGCTTCGAGGTATATGGTGAAAACGGAAATATCTTCAGATAGAAACTGGAGGGAAGCTTTCTGAGGAACTGCTTTGTGACTTGTGCATTGCACTCACAGAATTATACCTTTCTTCTCATACAGCATCGGACAAACCCTTTTGGAGAAAAAGGTACCAAGAGATAACCAGGAGCATATTGACGCCTATGGTGAAAAGGGAAATGGGCTCAGACAAAAACTGGAAAAAAGCTTTTTGTGAAACTACTCTGTGCTACGTGTACTCATCTCACATAGGTAAAGCTTTCTTTATATACGCAGCTTGGAAACTCTGTCATGGACGGATCCATGAAGGGAAAATCGGGAGCACATTCAGGACTATGGTGAAAAAGGAAATGTACCCAGACAAAAACTGGAAAGAAGATTTCTGTGAAACTGCTTTGTGATAGATATGTTTATTCATATCACATAGATAAAACTTTCTTTGTATTACGCAGGTTGTAAACTCCATCATGGACGTATCTGTGAAGGGACATTCAGGAGCACATTCAGGCCTATGGTGAAAAAGGAAATATCTGTAGATAAAAACTGGAGAGAAGCTTTCTGAGAAACGCTTAGTGATCTGTGCATTCCACTCAGGGTGTGATACCTCTTTTCTCATAAGACAGTGTTTGAACACTGTTCCTGTAAAACTGAAAAAGTTATATTTTGGAGCACCTTGAATACTATTGCAGAAAGTGAAATATCCTCAGATAAAACCTAGAAGGAAGCATTTCAAGAATCTGCTCTCTGATATGTGCATTCATTTCACAGAGTTTAAATTTACACTATGTTGCCCAGTTTGGAAACTCTGTCTTTGAGGAATCTGTGAAGGGATAGTAAGTGGCGCCCGGAGGCCTATGGTAAGGAAGAAAATGTCTTTCACTGCTGTGTCACGTGAAATCCGCTTACACAGTTAAGCTTCTCTTTTCATTGAGCAGTATTATAACACTGTTTTTTTAAGTCTGCGAAGGGATATTCAGGAGCGCTTTAAGGCTTATGGTGAAAAAGGAAATAGCTTCAGATAGAAACTGGAGAGAATCTTTCCAAGGAACGGCTTTGTGACTTGTACATTTCACTCTCAGAATTACACCTTTCTTCTTATAGAGGATTGAGGAATCCCTTTCGGAGAAAAAGCTACCAGGGGACATTTGGGAGTGTATGGACGGCTATGGCGAAAAAGGATATATCCTCAGAAAAAAACTGGAAAGAAGAACTGTGAAACTGCTTTGTGATAGATATGATTATTCATCTCACATACATAAAACTTTCCTTATATTACGCAGTTTGGAATCTCCGTCATGGATAGATCAGCCAAGGGACACCTGGAAGCACATTCAGGGCTATGGTGAAAAAGGAGATATCTTCAGATAAAACCTGGATAGAAGCTTCCTGATAAACTGCTTTGTGATGTGTGCATTCCACTCATGGAGGTGTACCTCATTTCTCATAAGGCAGTGTTTGAACACTGTTCATATGAAACTGAAAAAGTAATATTTTGGAGCGCATGGAAGACTATTGCAAAAAGTGAAATATCCTCAAATAAAACCCAGAGAGAAGCATTCCAAGAAACTGCTCTCTGATATGTGCATTCATTTCAGAGAGTTAAAGCTTACTCTACGTTGCCCAGTTTGGAAACTCTGTCTTTGAGGAATATGTGAAGGGATATTAAATGATGCCTGAAGGCTTGTGGTGAAAAAGGAAATGACTTCTGATGAAAACTGGAGAGAAGTTTCTCAGCAACTGTTTTGTGATGTGTGTATTCATCTCATAGAGTGAAACCATTCTTTGGATCGAGCACTTTGAAACCATTGTTTTTGTGTAATCTGAGGCTGGACATTTGCGAACGCTCCTTAGAATATGGAGGAGGAAATATCCTCAGGTAAAATCCAGAAGGAAGATTTCTGTGAAACTGCTCTGTGTCGTCTCAATTCCTCTCACTCAGTTAAGACTCTCTTTTCATTGAGCAGTTTTCTAACACTGTTTATGTTTAGCGTGTGGGGGGACATTCAGGAGTGCTTTTAGGCTTAAGGAGAAGAAGGAAATATGTTCAGATCAAAACTGGAGAGAAGCCTTCCAAGGAACTCCTTGTGACATGTGCATTCCACTCACAACGTTATACCTCTCTTCTCATATAGCATTGGGAAACCCTTTTGGAAAAATAGGTATGACGGGATATTGGGGAGGATATTGACACCCATGGTGAAAAGGAAAATAGCCTCAAAAATACTGGAAAAAGTTTTCTGTGAAACTACGTGGTGATATTTTTATTCATGTCATATTTTTAAAGCTTTCTTTACATTGCGCAGCTTGGAAACTCTGTCATGGACGTATCCGCGAAGGGACATTTGGGAACACATTCATGACTATGGTGAAATAGGAAATATATTCAGATAAAAACTGGAGGAAGCTTTCTGTGAATCTGCTTTTTGCTATGTTTATTCATCTCACGTAGATAAATCTTTCTTTACATTACGCAGCTTGGAAACTCTGTCATGCATGGATCCACGAAGGGCATTCGGGAGCACATTCAAGACTATGGTGAAAAGGGAAATATCTTCACATAAAAACCAGCAGGAAGCTTTCTGTGAAACTGCTCTGTGTTGTGTGAATTCCACTTGCACACTTAAGCTTCTATTTGCATTGAGCCATATTCTAACACTGCTTATGTTTAGCGTGTGAAGGGATTTTCAGGAGCGCTTTGAGGCTTATGGTGAAAAAGGAAATATGTTCAAATAGAAACTGGAGAGAAGCTTTCTGAGGAACTGCTTTTGACGTGTGCGTTCCACATACACTGTTATATCTTTCTTCTCATACAGCATCAGGGAAACCCCTTTGGAGAAAAATTTACCAAGGGATATCCAGGAGCATATTGATGCCTATTGTGAAAGGGGAAATAGCCTCAGATAAAAACAGGAAAGAAGCATTCTGTGAAACTACTCTGTGATATATGTATTCATCTCACATAGATAAAGCTACCTTCACAGTATGCAGCTTGGAAACTCTGACATGGAAGGATCCGCAAAGGTACGTTTGGGAGCACATTCAGGACTATGGTGAAAAAGCAATTATTTTCAGATGAAAACTGGAAAGAAGCTTTCTATGAATCTGCTTTTTGCTGTGTTTATTCATCTCACATAGATAAAGCTTTCTTTACAACACAGCTTGGTAACTCTGTCAAGGATGGATCCCCGAAGGGACATTTGGGGAGCACATTTAGGACTCTGGTGAAAATGGAAATGTCTTCAGATAAAAACTGGAGAGACGCTTTCTGAGAAACTGCTTGGTGATGCGTGCATTCCACTGTGGGAGTTATACCTCTTTTCTCATGAGGCAGTGTTTGAACACTGTTCCTGTAAAACCGAAAAAGTAATATCTAGGAGCGCATGGAAGACTACGGTGAAAAGTGAAATATCCTGAAATAAAACCCAGAAGAAGCATTTCAAGAAACTGCTCTCTGACATGTGCATTCATTTCAGAGCTTTAAAGCTTACTCTAAATTTCCCATTTTGGAATGTTTGTCTTTGAGGATTCTGTGAAGGGATATTAATTGACGACTGGAGACCTGTGGTGAGCAAGGAAATGTCTTCTGCTGAAAACTTGAGAGAAGCTTTCTGAGCAACGGCTTTGTGATGTGTGTATTCACCTCACAGACTTAAATAGTTTTTTATATTGAGCAGTTTGAAATCACTCTATCTGTGGAACCTGAGAAAAGACATTTTGGAATGCTCTTAAGAATGTGCTGAAAAAGAAATACCCTCCGATAAAAACCAGAAGGAAGCTTTCTGTGAAACTACTCTGTGTCATGTGAATTCCACTCACACAGTTAAGCTTCTGTTTTCTTTGAGCAGTATTCTAACACTGTTTTAGTTTAGGCAGCTAATGGATACTCAGAATGCTTTGAGGATTATGGTGAAAATGAAAATATCTTCAGATAGACACTGGAGAGAAGATTTATGGGAAGCTTCTTTGGGACATGTGCATTCCACTCACAGAGTTATATTTTTCTTCTCATAGAGGATTGGGGAATCCCTTTTGGAGAAAAAGCTACCAGGGGACATTCGGGAGTATATGGTCAGCAATGGTGAAAAAGGAAATATCCTCAAACAAAACTGGAAAGAAGCTTTCTGTGAAACTGATTTGTAATAGATATGTTTATTCATCTCACATAGATAAAACTTTATTTCTATTATGCAGTTTTCAAATGCTGTCATGGACGGATTCACGAAGGGACCGTCAGGAGCACATTCAGGCCTATGGTGAAACAGGAAATATCTTCAGATAAAAACTGGAGAGAAGCTTTCTGAGAAAGTGCTTTGTGGTGTGTGCATTGCACTCAGGGAGTTATACCTCTCTTCTCATAAGGCAGTGTTTGAGCACTGTTCCCATAAAACCTAAAAAGAGATATTTCGGAGCGCACTGACGACTACGGTGAAAAGTGAAATATCCTCAAATAAAACCCAGAAAGAATCGTTAAAAGTAACTGTTCTCTGATATGTGCGTTCATTTCAGAGAGTTAAAGTTTACTATACATTGCCCAGTTTGGAAACTGTATCTTTGAGGAATCTGGGAAGGGATATTAAGTGACGTCCAAAGGCCAGTGGGGAGCAATGAAATGCCTACCATTGAAAACTGCAGAGAAACATTCTGAGCAACTGCTTCATGAGATGTCTATTCATCTCATAAAGGTAAATCATTCTCTGGTTTGAGCAGTTTGAAATCACTGTTTCCGTGGAATCTGAGGAAGGACATTTGGGAACGCTCTTTAGAATATGGAGAAAGAAATATCCTCAGATAAAAACCAGAAGGAAGCTTTCTATGAAACTGCTATGTGTAGTTTGAATTCCTCTTGCTCAGTTAAGCTTCTCCCTTAATTGAGCAGTTCTCTAACACTGTTTATGTTTAGCGTGCGAAGGGATATTCGGGAGCGCTTTGAGGGTTACGGTGAAAAAGAAATATGTTCAGAAGGAAACTGGAGAGAAGCTTTTCGAGGAACTGCTTTGTGACGTGTGCATTCCACATACTGTGTTATACCTCTTTTCTCATACATCATCGGGGAAACACTTTTGGACAAAAAGGTACCAAGGGATATTCGGGAGCATATTCACGCCTATGGAGAAAAGGGAAATAGCCTCAGACAGAAACTGGAAAGAATCTTTCTGTGAAACTGCTTTGTGCTATGTGTATTCATTTCCCGTAGATAAAGCTTTCTTTACATTACGCAGCTAGGAAACTCTGTCATGGTCAGATCCGCAAAGGGACATTAGGGAGGACATTCAGGACTGTGGTAAAAATAGTAATATCTTCAGATAAAAACAGGAAAGAAGCTTTCTGTGAATCTGCTTTTTGCTATGTTTATTCATCTCACACAGATAAAGCTTTCTTTACATTACGCAGCTTGAAAGTCCATCATGGATGGATCCACGAAGGGATATTCAGGATCACATTCAGGCCTATCGTGAAAAAGGAAATATCATCAGATAAAAACTGGAGAGAAGCACTCTGAGAAACAGTTTGATGATGTGTGCATTCCACTCGGGAGTTATACGTTTTTTCTCAAAAGTCTCTCTTTGGACACTGTTCCTGTAAAATCACAAAAGTGATATTCAGAGCACATTGAAGACTATGGGAGAAGTGAAATGTTGTCCAATAAAACCCGGAAAGAAGCATTCCAAAAAACTACTCTCTGATATGTCCATTCATTTCACAGAGTTAAACCTTACTCTACATTTCCCCGTTTGGAAAGTCTGTCTGTGAGGATTCTGTGAAGGGATATTAAGTGGCAAAGGGAGGCCTGTGGCGAGCAAGGAAATGTCTTAGGTTGAAAACTGCAGAGAAGCTTTCAGATCAACTCTTTTGTGATGTGTGTATTCGTCTCATAGAATTAAATCATTCTTTGGATTGAGCAGATTGAAATCACTGTTTCTGTGGAATCTGAGAAAGGACATTTGTTAATGCTCCTTAGAATATACTGAAAAAGAAATTACCTCAGATAGAAACCAGAATGAAGCTTTCTGTGAAACTGCTCTGAGTCACATGAATTCCAGTCACACAGTTAAGCTACACTTCTCATTGAGTAGTATTCTACCATGATTATTGTTTAGTCTGCGAAGGGATATTTGGGAGAGCTTGGAGGCTTATGGTGAAAAAGGGAATATCTTCAGATAGAAACTGGAGAGAAGCTTTCGGAAGAGCCTCTTTGTGACGTGTGCATTCCGCTCACAGAGTTATACTTTTCTTTTCATAGAGGATTGGGGAATCCATTTTGGAGAAAAAGCCCCCAGAGGACCTTCGTGAGTATATGGACGGCTATGGTGAAAAAGGAAATATCCTCAGACAAAAACTGGAAAGAAGATTTCTGTGAAACTGTTTTGTGATAGATATGTTTATTCATCTCACATGGATAAAACTTCCCTTATATTATGCATTTTGGAATCTCTCATGGACAGATCCGTGAAGGGAAATTCAGGAGCACATTCAGGTCTATGGTGAAAAAGCAGCTATCTTCAGATAAATACTGCATAGAAGCTTTCTGAGAAACTGTTTTGTGATGTGTGCATTCCACTCAGGGAGTTATACCTCTTTTCTCATAAGGCAGTTTGAAAACTGTTCCTGTAAAACTGAAAAAGTGATATTTCAGAGCGCATTGAAGACTAGGGCAAAAAGTGAAATATTCTCAAATAAAACCCAGAAAGAAGTGTTCCAAGTAACTGCTCTCTGATATGTGCACTAATTCCACACTGTTAAAGCTCACCCTGCATTGCCCAGTTTGGAAATTCTGTCTTTGAGGAATCTGTGAAGGGATATTAAGTGGCTCCCAGAGGCTTGTGGTGAGCAAGGAAACGTCTTCCAATGAAAATTGGAGAGAAGCTTTCTGAGCAACTGCTTTGTGATGTGTGTAGTCGTCTCACAGAGTTAAACAATTCTTGGGATTGAGCACTTTGAAATCACTGTTTTTGTGGAATCTAAGGAAGGACATTTGTGAACGCTCCTTAGAATATGGAGAAAGAAATATCCTCAGGTAAAATTCAGAAGGAAGCTTTCTGTGAAACTGCTCTGTGTCATCTTAATTCCTCTCACTCAGTTAAGCCTCTCTTTCCTTTGAGCAGTCTTCCAATCCTGTTTATGTTTAGTGAGTGAAGGGATATTCGGGAGTGCTTTGAGGCTTACTGTGAAAAAGGAAATATGTTCAGACCGAAACTGGAGAGAATCATACTGAGGAACTGCTCTGTGATGTGTGCTTTCCACTCACAGTGTTATACCTCTCTTCTCATACAGCATCGGGCACCCCTTTTGGAGGAAAAGGTACCAAGTGATATTCGGGAGCATGTTGATGCCAATGGTAAAAAGAGAAATAGCCTCAGACAAAAACTGGAAAGAAACTTTCTATGAAACTGCTCTCTGATATGTGTATTCATCTCACATAGATAAAGCTTTCATTATATTACACAGATTGGAAACTCTTTCATGGACGGATCCATGAAAGAACATTCGGAGCACATTCAGGAAAATGGTGAAAAAGGAAATATCTTCAGATAAAAACTGGAAAGAAGTTTCTGTGAATCTGCTTTTGCTATGTTTATTCATCTCACATAGATAAAGCTGTCTTTACATTATGCAGCTTGGAAACTCCGTCATGGATGGATCTGTGAAGGCGTATTCAGGATCACATTCGTGGCTATGGTGAAAAAGGAAATATCATCAGATAAAAACTGGAGAGAAGCTTTCTCATAAACTGCTTCGTGATGTGTACATTCTACTCAGTGAGTTATAACTCCTTTTTCATAAGGTAGTGTTTGAACACTGTTCCTGTAAAACCAAAAAAGTGATATTTCGGATCTCATAAAGGTCTATGGAGAAAAGTGAAATATCCTCAAATAAAACCCAGAATGAAGCATTCCAAGAAACTACTCTCTGACAATATGCATTCATTACACAGAGTTAAAGCTTACACTATATTGCCCAGTTTGGAAACTCTGTTTTTGAGGGATCTGCCAAAGGATATTAAGTGGTGCCCGGAGGCCTGTGGTGAGCAAGGAAACGTCTTCCGATGAAAACTGGATAGAAGCTTTCTGAGCAACTGCTTTGTGACGTGTATATTCATCTCATAGAGTGAAATCATTCTTTGTATTAAGCAGTTTGAAATCACTGTTTCTCTGGAATCTGAGGAAGGACATTTTGGCATGCTCTTTACAATATGGAGAAAGAAGTATCCTCACATAAAAACCAGAAGGAAGCTGTCTGTGAAACTGTTATGTGTCGTGTGAATTCCTCTCACTCAGTTATGCTTCTGTTTCATTGAGTAGTATTCTAACACTGTTTTAGTTTAGTCAGCTAGGGGATACTCGGGAGCACTTTGAGGCTTATGGTGAAAACGGAAATATCTTCAGATAGAAACTGGAGAGAAGATTTCCGAGGAGCTGCTTTGTGACATGTGCATTCCACTCACAGAGTTATATGTCACTTCTCAGAGAGGTTTGGGAAATTCCTTTTGGAGAAAAAGCTACCAGGGGACCTTCGGGAGTATATGGACGGCTATGGTGAAAAAGGAAATATCCTCAGACAAAAACTGGAATGAAGCTTTCAGTGAAACTGCTTTGTGATAGATATGTTTATTCATCTCACATACATAAAACTTTCTTTCTATTATGCAGTTTTGAAACGACGTCATGGATGGATTCCTGAAGGGACCTTCGGGAGCACAGTCAGGCCTATCGTGAAATAGGAAATATCTTCATATAAAAACTGGATACAAGCTTTTGGAGAAACTGCTTTGTGATGTGTGCATTCCACTCAGGGAGTTTTACCTCTTTTCTCATAAGGCAGTGCAGTGTTTGAACACTGTTCCTATAAAACAGAAAAAGTGATATTTGGGAGCGCATTGAAGACTATGGCAAAAAGTGAAATATCCTCAAATAAAACCCAGAGAGAAGCATTCCAAGAAACTGCTCTCTGATATGTGAATTCATTTCAGAGAGTTAAAGCTTACTCTACGTTGCCCAGTTTGGAAACTCTGTCTTTGAGGAATCTGTGAAGGGGTATTAAGTGTCACCCTGAGGATTGTGGTGAGTAAGGAAACGTCTTTTGATGAAAACTGGAGAGAGGCTTTCTGAGCAACTGCTTGGGATGTGTGTATTCGTCTCATAGAGTTAAACCATTCTTTGGATTGAGCAGTGTGAAATCATTGTTTTTGTGGAATCTGAGGAAGGACATTTGGGAACGCTCCTTAGAATATGGAGAAACAAATATCCTCAGGTAAAATCCAGAAAAATCTTACTGTGAAATTGTTCTGTGTTATCTTAATTTTGCTTGCTCAGTTAAGCTTCTCTTTTCATTGTGCAGTTTTCTAACTCTGTTAGTATTTAGTGTGTGAAGGGATATTTGGGAGTTATTTGAGGATTTTGGTGAAAATGGAAATATGTTCAGACCAAAACTGGAGAGAAGCTTTCCAAAGAACTGCTTTGTGACGTGTGCATTTCACTTATTGTGTTATACTTCTCTTCTTATACAGCATCGGGGAAACCCTTTTGGAGAAAAAGGTACCAAGAGATATTCGGGAGCATGTTGATGCCTATGGTGAAAAGGAAATAGCCTCAGACAAAAACTGGAAAGAAGCTTTCTATGAAACTGCTCTGTGATATGTGTATTCATCTCACATAGATAAAGCTTTCTTTACATTATGCAGCTTAGAAACTCTGTCATGGATGGATCCACGAAGGGACATTCGGGAACATATTCAGGACTATGGTGAAAAAAGAAATATCTTCAGATAAAAACTGGAAAGAAACTTTCTGTGAATCTCATTTGTGATGTGTGCATTCCACTCAGGGAGTTATATCTTTTTTCTCATAAGGCTCTGTTTCAACACTGCCTCTGTAAAATTACAAAAGTGATATTCAGAGCACATTGAAGACTATGGCGAGAAGTGAAATGTCGTATAATAAAACCCAGAAAGAAGCATTCCAAGAAACTGCTCTCTGACATGTCCATTCATTTCACAGAGTTAAAGCTTTGTCTACATTTCCCAGTTTGGAAAGTCTGTCCTTGAGGATTCTGCGAATGGATATTAAGTGGTGACCAGAGGCCTGTAGTGAGCAGGGAACTCTCTTCCATAGAAAACTGTAGAGAAGATTTCCGAGCAACTGCCTGTGATGTGTGTTTTCATCTCATAAAGTTAAATCATTCTTTGGATTGAGCAGTTTGAAATCACTGTTTCTGTGGAACCTGAGAAAGGACATTTGGGAACACTCTTTAGAATATGTTGAAATTGAAATACCCACAGATAAAAACCACAAGTAAGCTTTCTGTGGAACTATTCTAGATCGTAGGAATTCCACTCACACAGTTATACTTTTCTTTTCATTGAGCAGTATTGTACCATTGTTTTTGTTTAGTCTGTGAAGGAATATTCAGGAGCGCTTTGAGGTTTATAGTGAAAACAGAAATATCTTCAGATAGAAACTGGAGAGAGGCTTTCTGAAGAGTTGCATTGTGACGTGTGTATTCCACTCACAGAGTTATACCTCTCTACTCATAGAGGATTGGGGAATCACTTTTGGAGAAAAAGGAACTAAGGGACACTCGGGAGCACGTGGACGGGTATGGTGAAAAAGGAATTATGCTCAAATAACTACTGGAAAGAAGCTTTCTCTGAAACTGTTTTGTGATAGATATGTTTATTCATCTTGCATAGATAAAAATTTCTTTATATAATGCAGTTTGGAAACCCTGTGTGGACAGATACGTGAAGGGACTTTCGGGAGCACATTCAGCACTATGGTGAAAATGGAAATGTCTTCACATAAAAACTGGAAAGAAACTTTCTGAGAAACTGCTTTGTGATGTGTGCATTCCACTCAGGGAGTTATACCTCTTTTCTCATAAGGCAGTGTTTGAGCACTGTTCCTGTAAAACCGAAAAAGGGATATTTCAGAGCGCATCGAAGACTATGGAAAAAGTGAAATATACTCAAATAAAAACACAGAAAGAAGCATTCCAAGAAACTGCTCTCTGATATGTGCATTCATTTCACAGAGATAAAGCTTACTCTACATTGCCCAGTTTCTAAACTCTATCTTTGAGAAATCTGCGAAGGGATAGTAAATGGCGCCCCAAGGCCTTTGGTGAGCAAGGAAACGACTTCCGTTGAAAACTGGAGAAAAACTTTCTGTGCAACTGCTTTGTGATGTGTGTACTCATGTCACAGAGTGAAATCATACTTTGAATCGATCAGTTTGATATAACTGTTTCTGTGGAATCTGAGGAAGGACATTTGGGAATGCTCTTTAGAATATGGAGAAAGAAAAATAATCAGATAAACAAAAGTAGGTAGCTTTCTGTGAAACTACTATGTGTCGTGTGAATTCCTCTTGCTCTGTTAAACTTCTCTTTTCATTGAGTAATTTTCTAACACTGTTTACTTTCAGCGTGTGAAGGCATATTCGGGAGCACTTTGAGGATTATGGAGAAAAAGGAAATAAGTTCAGATAGAAACTGGCGAGAATCTTTCCGAGGAACTGCTTTGTGACGTGTGCATTCCACTCACAGTGTTATACTTCTCTTCTCATCTGGCATCAGGGAAACCCTTTTGGAGAAAAAGGTACCAAGATATATTCAGGGGCATATTAATGCCTATGGTGAAAAGGGAAAGAGCCTCAGACAGAAACTGGATAGAAGCTTTCTGTGAAACTCCTCTGTGCTATGTGTATTCATCTCACATAGATAAAGCTTTCTTTACATTACGCAGCTTCGAAACTCTGTCATGGACGGATCCACGAAGGGATATTCGGGAGTTCATTCAAGACTATGGTGAAAAGGGAAATATCTTCGGATAAAAACTTGAAAGAAGCATTCTGCGAATCTGCTTTTTGCTATGTTTATTCATTTCATGAACATAATGCATTGTTTACATTACGCAGCTTGGAAACTCTGTCATGGACGGATCCGCAAAGAGCATTCGGGAGCACATTCAGAACTATGGCAAAAAGGGAAATACTTCAGATAAAAACCAAAAGGAAGTTTTCTGTGAAACTGCTATGTGTCGTGAGAATTCTTCTCGCTCAGTTAAACTTCTCTCTTCATTGAGCAGTTTTCTAGCACTGTTTATGTTTAGCATGTGAGGGGATATTCGGAAGTGCTTTCAGTCTTACGGTGAAAAAGGAAATATGTTCAGGTAGAAACTGGAGAGAAGCTTTCTGAGAAACTGCTTTGTGATGTGTGCATTTCACTCAAGGAGTTATACCTCTTTTCTCATAAGGCAGTGTTTGTACACTGTTACTGTAAAACGAAAAAGTGATATTTTGGAACGCATTGAAGACTATGGCGAGAAGTGATATATCCTCAAATAAAACCCAGAAAGAAGCATTCCAAGAAACTGTTCTCGGAAATATGCATTCAATTCACAGAGTTAAAGCTTACTCTACCTTGCCCATTTTGGAAATACTACCTTTGAGAAATCTGTGAAGTGTTATTAAGTGGTGCCCAGAGACCTGTGGGGAGCAAGGAAACGTCTTCTGTTGAAAACTGGAGAGAATCATTCTGAGCAACTGCTTTGTGATGTGTGTATTCATCTCACAGAGTTAAATCATTCTTTGGATTGAGCAGTTTGAAATCACTCTTTATGTGAAACCTGAGAAAGGACATTTGGGAATGCTCTTAAGAATTTGCTGAAAAAGAAATACACTCCGATAAAACCAGAAGAAAGCTTTCTGTGAAACTGCTCTGTGTCATGTGAATTCCACTCACACAGTTAAACTTCTGTTTCATTGAGCAGTATTCTAACACTGTTTTAGTTTCGTCAGCTAAGGGATACTCAGGGGCGTTTAGAGGCTTATGGTGAAAGCGAAAATATCTTCAGATAGAAACTGGAGAGAAGATTTCCGGGGAGTTGCTTTGTGAGTGTGCATTCCACTCAGAGAGTTATACTTTTCTTCTAATAGAGGATTGCGGAATCTCTTTTGGAGGAAAATCTACCCGGGGGACATTTGGAAGTATATGGACTTCTGTGGTGAAAAAGAACATATCCTCAGACAAAAACTGGAAAGAAGCTTTCTGTGAAACTGCTTTGTGATCGATATGTTTATTCATCTCACATAGATAAAACTTTCTATTACGCAGTTTTGAAACTTCATCATGGACCGATGGTCGAAGGGATATTTGGGAACAGATTCAGGCATATGGTGAAATAGGAAATATCTTCAGATAGAAACTGGAGAGAAGCTGAGAAACTGCTTTGTGATGTATGAATTCCACTCAGGGAGTTATACATCTTTTCTCATAAAGCAGTGTTTGATCACTGTTCCTGTAAAATGAAAAAAGTGATATTTCGGAGCACATTGAAGACTATGGCAAAAAGTGAAATATCCTGAAATGAAACCCACAGAGAAGCATTCCAACAAACTGCTCTCGGATATATGCATTCATTTCACAGAGTTTAGAGTTACTCCACGTTGTCCAGTTGGGAAACTCTGTCTTTGAGGAATTTGTGAAGGGATATTAAGTGGTGCCAGGAGGCTTCAGGTGAGCAAGGAAACGTCTTCCAATGAAAAGTGGTGAGAAGTTTCTGAGCAACTGCTTTGTGATGTGTGTATTCGTGTCATAAAGTTAAACCATTCTTTAGATTGAGCAGTTTCAAATCACTGTTTTTGTGGAATCTTGAGGAAAGATATTTGGGAACACTCCTTAGAATATGGAGAAAGAAATGTCCTTAGGTACAATCCAAAAGGAAGCTTTCTGTGAAACTGCTCTGTTTTGTCTTAATTCTTTCACTCAGTTAAGCCTCCCTTTTCATTGAGCAGTTTTCTAACCTTGTTTATGTTCAACATGTGAAGGGATATTCAGGAGTGATTGGAGGCTTACGGTCAAAAAGGAAATATGTTCAGATCAAAACCGGAGAGAAGCTTTCTGAGGAACTGCTTTGTAACGTGTGCATTCCACTCACAGTGTTATACCTCTCTTCTCATACAGCATTGGGGGAACCCTTTTGGAGAAAAAGGTACCAAGTGATATTTGGGAGCATGTTGATGTCTATGATGAAAAGGGAAATAGCCTCAGACAAAAACTGGAAAGAAGCTTTCTATGAAACTATTCTGTGATGTGTGTATTCACCCCACATAGATAAAGCTTTCTTTACATTTCACAGCTTGGAAACTCTGTCATGGATAGATCCACAAATGGACATTCGGGAGAACATTCAGGACTATGGTGAAAAAGGAAATATCTTCAGATAAAAACTGGAAAGAAGCTTTCTCTGAATCTGGTTTTTGCTATGTTTATTCATCTAAAATAAATAAAGCTTTCTTTACATTACACAGCTTGGAAACTCCATCATGGATGGATCTCCGACATGTCCATTCATTTCACAGAGTTAAAGCGTACTCTACATTTCCCATTTTGGAAAACTGTCTTTGAGGATTCTGGGAAGGGATATTAAGTGGCAACTGGAGGCCTGTGGCGTGCAAGAAAATGTCTTCTGTTGAAAATTGAGAGAAGCTTTCTGAGCAACTATTTTGTGATGCTTGTATTCATGTCATAGAGTTAAATCATTATTTGGATTGAGCATTTGAAATCACTGTTTCTGTGGTATCTGAGAAAGGACATTTGGAAACGCTCTTTAGAGTATCCTGAAAAAGAAATAAACTCAGAAAGAAACCAGAAGGAAGCTTTCTGTGAAACTGCTCTGTGTATCGTGATTTCTGCTCACACAGTTAAGCTTCTGTTTTCATTGAGCAGTATTCTAACACTGTTTTTGTTTAGTCTGTGAAAGGATATTAGGGAGTTCTTTAAGGTTTACAGTGAAAAAGGAAATATCTTCAGATTGAATCTGGAGAGCTTTCCGAGTAGCTACTTTGTGACGTGTGCATTCCAGTCACAGAATTATACCTTTCATCTAATAGAGGATGGGGGAATCCCTTTTGGAGAAAAAGCTACCAGGGTACATTCGGGAGTATATGGACGGCTATGGTGAAAAAGGAAATATCCTCAGACAAAAACTGGTAAGAAGCTTTCTGTGAAAGTGCTTTGTGATAAATATGTTTATTCATCTTACATAGATAAATTTTCTTTCTATTACACAGTTTGGAAACGCCGTCATGGACGGATTCATGAAGGGACATTTGGGAGCACATTCAGGCCTAAGGTGAAAAAGGAGATATCTTCAGATAAAAACTGAAGAGAAGCTTTCTGAGAAACCGCTTTCTGATGTGTGCTTTCCACTCAGGGAGTTGTACCTCTTTTCTCATAAAGCAGTGTTTGATCACTGTTCCTGTAAAACTGAAAAAGTGATATTTCGGAACGCATTGAAGACTATGGTGAAAAGTGAAATATCCTCAAGAAAGACCCAGAAAGAAGTGATCCAAGAAACCGCTCTCTGATATGTACACTCCTTTACAGAGTTAAAGCTTGCTCTACGTTGCCCAGTATGGAAAGTCTGTCTTTGAGGTATCTGTGAAAAGATATTAAGTGGCACCCGGAGGCTTGTGGTGAGCAAGGAAACGTCTTCTGGTAAAAACTGGAGAGAAGCTTTCTGAGCAACTGTTTTGTGATGTGTGTATTCGTCTTATAGAGTCAAACCATTCTTTGGATTGAGCACTTAGAAATCACTGTTTTTGTGAAATCTGAGTAAGGGCATTTGGGAACCCTCCTTAGAATACAGAGAATGAAATATCCTCTGGTAAAATCCAGGAGGAAGCTTTCTGTGAAACTGCTCTGTATCTTCTTAATTCCTCTCACTCAGTTAAGCCTCTTTTTTCATTGAGCAGTTTTCTAACCCTGTTTATGTTTAGCTTCTGAAGGATTATTCGGGAGTGCTTTGAGGCCAACAGTGAAAAAGGAAATATGTTCAGACCGAAACTGGAGAGAAGCTTTCCGAAGAACTACTTTGTGGCGTGTGCATTCCACTCACAGGATTATACCTCTCTTTTCATACAGCATTGAGGAAACCCTTTTGGAGGAAAATGTACCAAGTGATATTCTGGAGCATGTTGATGCCTATGGTGAAAACGGAAATAGCCTCAGACAAAAACTGGAAAAAAGCTTTCTATGAAACTGCTTTGTGATATGTGTATTCATCTCATGTAGATAAAGCTTTCTTTACATTACGCAGCCTGGAAACTCTTTCATGGACGGAACCATGAAGGGACATTTGGGAGCACGTTCAGGACTATGACAAAAAAGGAAATATATTCAGATTAAAACAGGAAACAAGCTTTCTGTGAATCTGCTCTTTGCTATGTTTATTCATCTCACATAGATAAAGCTTTCTATACATTACTCAGCTTTGAAATGTTGTCATGGATGGATCCGCAAAGAGATATTCGGGAACACATTTGGGCCTTGGTGGAAAAGGAAATATCGTCAGATAAAAACTGGAAAGAAGCTTTCTGAGAAACTGCTTTGTGATGTATGCATTCCAATGAGGGAGTTACTCCTTTGTTCTCATAAGGCTCAGTTTGAACACTGTTCCTCTAAAACTGAAAAAGCGATATTTGGAGGACATTGAAGACTATGGTGAAAATTGAAATGTCATCAAATAAAACCGGGAAAGAAGCATTTCAAGAAACTGCTCTCTGAAATGTCCATTCATTTCAGAGAGTTAAAGCTTACTCTACATTTCCCAGTTTGGAAAGTCTGTCTTTGAGGATTCTGCAAAGAGATATTTAGTGGCGAACTGAGACCTGTGGTGAGCAAGGAAATGTCTTCCGTTCAAAAATGGAGAGAAGCTTTCCAAGCAACTGCTTTGGGATGTGTGTATTCGTCTCATATAGTTAAATCATTCTTTGGTTTCAGCAGTTTGAAATCACTCTTTGTGTGGAACGTGAGAAAGGACATTTGGGAATGCTCTTAAGAATATGCTGAAAAAGAAATATCCTCCGATAAAAACCAGAAAGAATCTTTAGTGAAACTGCTCTGTGTCATGTGAATTCCACTCCCATAGTTAAGCTTCTGTTTTCATTGAGCAGTATTCTGACAGTTTTAGTTTAGTCAGCTAAGGGATACTCGGGAGCGCTTTGAGGCTTATGATGAAAACGGAATATCTTCAGATAAAAATTGGAGAGAAGATTTACGAGGAGCTGCTTCATGACGTGTGCATTCCACTCAGGAGTTACATTTTTCTTCTCATAGAGGATTGGGGAATCCCTTTTGGAGAATATGCTACCAGGGGACATTCGCAAGTATAAGAATGGCTATGGTGAAAAAGGAAATATCCCCAGACAAAAACTAGAAAGAAGCTTTCTGTAATACTGCTTTGTGATAGATTTGTTTATCATCTCACATAGATAAAACTTTCTTCCTATTATGCAGTTTTGAAACGCCATCATGGACGAATTCGTGAAGGGACATTCAGGAGCACATTCAGGCCTATGATGAAAAAGGAAATATTCAGATAAAAACTGGAGAGAAGCTTTCTGAGCAACTGCTTTGTGATGTCTGTATTCATCTCATAGAGTTAAACCATTCTTTGCATTGAGCAGTTTCAAATCACTGTTTCTCTGTAATCTAAGGAAGGACATTTGGGAACGCTCTTTGGAATATGGAGAAAGTAATATCCTCAGGTAAAAACCAGAAGGAAGCCTTCTGTGAAACTGCTCTGTATCGTCTTAATTCATCACACTCAGTTAAGCCTCTCTTTTCATTGAGCAGTTTTCTAACACTGTTGGTGTTTAGCATGCGAAGGGATATTCGGGAGCACTTTGAGGCTTACGGTGAAAAAGGAAATATTTTCAGAGAGAAACTGGAGAGAATCCTTCTGAGGAACTACTTTGTGACGTGTGCATTCCACTGTTATACCTCTAATCTCAAACAGCATTGGGGAAACCCTTTTGGAGAAAAAGGTACCAAGTGATATACGGGAGCATATTGACAGCAATGGTGAAAAGGGAAATAGCCTCAGACAAAAACTGGAAAGAAGCTTTCTGTGAAACTGCTCTGTGATATGTGTATTCATCTCACATAGATAAAGCTCCCTTTACATTACGCAGCTTGGAATCTTTGTCATGGATGGATCCGTGAAGGGAGATTCGGGAGCACATTCAGGACTATGGTGAAAAAGGAAATATCTTCAGATAATAACTGGAAAGAATCTTTCTTGAATGTGTTTTTAGTTACGTTTATTCATCTCAGATAGATAAAGCTTCCTTTACATTACGCAGCTTGGAAACTCCGTCATGGATGGGTACACGAAGGGACATTCGGGAGCACATTCAGGCCTACGGTGAAAATGGAGATATCTTCAGATAAAAACTGGATAGAAGCTTTCTGAGAAACTGCTTTGTGATGTTTGCATTCCACTCAAGGAGTTATGCCTCTTCCCTCATAAGGCAATGTTTGAACACTGTTCCTGTAAAACCGAAAATGTGATATTTCGGAGTGCATTGAAGATTATGGTGAAAAGTCAACTATCCTCTAATAATACCCAGAATGAAGTGTTCCAAGAAACTGCTCTCTGATACGTGTATTCATTTAACAGAGTTAAAGCTTACTCTACATTTCTCAGTTTGGAAATTCTGTCTTTGAGGAATCTCTGAAGGGATATTAAGTGGTGCCCAGAGGCCTGTGATGAACAAGGAAATGTCTTCCAATGAAAATTGGAGAGAAACTATCTGAACAATTTCTTCATGGTATGTGTATTCATCTCATAGTATTAAATCATTTCTTGGATTGAGCAGTTTCAAATCACTCTTTCTGTGGAATCTGAGGAAGTACATCTGAGAACGGTGTTTAGAGTATGGAGAAATCCTCTGATAAAAGCCGGAAGGAAGCTTTCTGTGAAACTGCCATCTGTCGTGTGAATTCCTCTCACTCAGTTAAAATTCTCTGTTTACTGAGCAGTTTTCAAGCACTGTTTATGTTTAGCATACAAACAGATATTCGGGAGCACTTTAGGCTTAGGGAGAAAAAGGATATATGCTCAGGAATAAACTTGAGAGAAGCTTTCCGTGGAATTTCTCTGTGACCTGTGCATTCCACTCACAGTGATATACCTCTCTTCTCATACAGCATCGGGCAAACCCTTTTGGAGAAAAAGGTACCAGGGGATATTTGGGAGCATATTGATGCCTATGGTGCAAAGGGAAGTAGAATCTGACAAAAATTGGAAAGAATCTTTCTGTAAAGCTGCTCTGTGCTATGTGTTTTCATTTCACATAGATAAAGCTTTCTTTATATTATGCAGCTTGGAAACTCTGTCATGGTCGGATCCACGAAGGGACATTCGGGAGCACATTCAGGACTATGGTAAAAATGGTAATATCTTCAGATAAAAACTGGAAAGAAGCTTTCGGTGAGTCTGCTTTTTGCTACATTTATTCATTTCACATAGATAAAGATTTCTTTACATTACGAAGCTTGGAAACTCTGTCATGGATGGATCTGTGAGGGGATATTCGGGAGCACATTCAGGCCTAAGATGAAATGGGAAATATCGTCACATGAAAACTGGAGAGAAGCTTTCTGAGAAACTGCTTGGTCATGTGTGCATTCCACTCAGGGAGTTATGCCTCTTTTCTCATAAGGCAGTGTTTGAACACTGTTCCTGTAAAGCCGAAAAAGTGATATTTCGGAGCGCATTGAAGACTATGGCGAAAAGTGAAATATCCTCAAATAAAACCCAGAAAGAAGCCTTCCAAGAAACTACTCTCTGATATGTGCATTCATTTCACAGAGTTAATGCATACTCTACATAGTCCAGTTTGGAAACTCTGTCTTTGAGGAATCTGTGAAGGGATATTAAGTGTCACCTGGAGGTCTGTGTTGAGCAAGGAATTGTCTTCCATTGAAAACTGGAGAAACGCTTTCTGAGCAAATGTTTATGACCTGTTATTCATCTCATGGTGTTAAATCTTTTCCAAGGAACTGTTGTGATGTGTGCATTCCACTCACAGTGTTATACCTTTCTTCTCATATGGCATCGGGGAAACAATTTTGGAGAAAAAGGTACCAAGGGATATTCAGGAGAATATTGACACCTACGGTGAAAATGGAAATAGCCTCAGACAAAAACTGGAAAGAAGCTTTCTGTGAAACTGCTTTGTGATATGTGTATTCATCTCACATAGGTAAAGCTTTCTTTACATTACGCAGCTTCAAAACTCTGTCATGGACGGATTTGCAAAGGGACATTCGGGAGCACATTCAGGATGATGGTGAAAAAGGAAATATCTTCAGATAAAAACCAGAAGGAAGCTTTCTGTGAATCTGCTTTTTGCTATGTTTATTCATCTCATGTAGATAAAGCTTTCTTTACATTATGCAGCTTGGAAACTGTCATGGACAGATACGTGAAGGGCATTTGGGAGTACATTCAGGACTATGGTGAAAAGGGAAATATCTTCAGATAAAAACCAGAAGGAAGCTTTCTGTGAAACTGCTATGTGTCATGTGAATTCCTCTCACTCAGTTAAGCTTCTCTTTTCATTGAGCAGTTTTCCAAAACTGTTTATGTTTAACGTGCAAAGGGATATTCGGGAGGGCTTTGAGGCTTATGGTGAAAAAGGAAGTATGTTCAGATAGAAACTGTAGAGAAGCTTTCCGAGGCACTGCTTTGCGACGTGTGCATTCCACTCAAAGTGTTATACCTCTCTTCTCATACAGTATCGGGGAAACCCTTTTGGAGAAATAGGTACCAAGGGATATTGGGGAGGATATTGACGCCTAAGGTGAAAAGGGAAATAGCCTCAGGCAAAAACTGGATAGAAGCTTTCTGTGAAACTGCTTTGTGATATGTGTATTCATCTCACCTAGCTAAAGCTTTCTTTATATTATGCAGCTTGGAAACTCTGTCATGGACAGATCTGCAAAGGGATATTTGGGAGCATATTCAGGAGTATGGTGAAAAAGGAAATATTTTCAAATAAAAACTGGAAAGAAGTTTTCTGTGAATCTGCTTTTTGCTATGTTTATTCATCTCATGTCAACAAAGCTTTCTTTACATTACACAGTTTGGAAACTCTGTCATGGACAGTTCTGCAAAGGGAGATTCGGGAGCACGTTCAGGATGATGGTGAAAAAGGAAATATATTCAGATAAAAACTGGATAGAAGCTTTCTATGAATGTGCTTTTTGCTATGTTTATTCATCTCACGTCAACAAAGGTTTCTTTACGTTACACAGTTTGGAAACTCTGTCATGGACAGTTCTGCGAATGGACATTCGGGAGCACATTCAGGATGATGGTGAAAAAGGAAATATATTCAGATAAAAACTGGATAGAAGATTTCTGTGAATCTGTTTTTTGCTATGTTTATTCATTTCATATAGATAAAGCTTTCTTTACATTACCCAGCTTTCAAATTCCATCATGGAGGGATCGGCAAAGGGATATTTGGGATCACTTTCAGGCCTATGGTGACAAAGGAAATATCTTCAGATAAAAACTGGAGAGAAGTTTTCAGAGAAACTGCTTTGTGATGTGTGCATTCCACTCAGGGAGTTATACCTCTTTTCTTTTAAGGCAGTGTTTGAACACTATTCCTGTAAAACCAAAAAAGTGATATTTCAGAATGTATTGAGGATTATGGCGAAAAGTGAAATATCCTCAAATAAAATCCAGAAAGCAGCATTGCAAGAAACTGCTCTCTGATATGTGCATTCATTTCACACAGTTAAAGCTTATTCTAAAACTCTGTCTTTGAGGAATCTGCGAAGTGGTATTAAGTGGCACCCGGAGGCCTGTGGTGAGCAAGGAAATGCCTTCCAGTGAAAACTGGAGAGAAGCTTTCTGAGCAACTGCTTTGTGATGTGTGTATTCATCTCATAGAGTTAAAGCATTCTTTGGATTGAGTACTTTGAAATTACTATTTTTGTGGAATCTGATGAAGGACGTTTTGGAATTCTCTGTAGAATATGGAGAAAGGAATATCCTCAGATAAAAACCAGAAGGAAGCTTTCTGTGAAACTGCTGTGTGTTATGTGAATTCCTCTCGCACATTTAAGCATGTCTTTTTACTGAGCAGTATTCTAACACTGTTTTTGTTTAGTGTGCAAAGGTATATTCAGAAGCGCTTTGAAGCTTACGATGAAAAACGAAGTATGTTCAGATACAAACTGGAGAGACACTTTCCGAGGAACAGCTTTTGATGTGTGCATTCCACTCACAGTGATATACCTCTCTTCTCATACAGCATCGGGGAAACCCTTTTGGAGAAAAAGGTACCATGGGATATTCAGGAGCATATTGATGCCTATGGTGAAAAGTTAAATAGCCTCACACAGAAACTGAAAACAAGATTTCTGTGAAACTGCTCTGTGATATGTGTATTCATCTCACATAGATAAAGCTTTCTTTACATTACACAGCAGGAAAACTCTGTCATGGACGGATCCACAAAAGGACATTCGGGAGCACATACAGGACTACGGTGAAAGGGGAAATATCTTCAGATAAAAACTGGAAAGAAGCTTTCTGTGGATCTGCTTTTTACTATGTTTATTCATCTCACATAGATGAAGCTTTCTTTACATTACTCAGCTTGGAAACTCCGTCATGGACGAACCGCGAAGGAACATTCGGGAGAACATTCAGGCCTATGGTGAAAAAGGAAATATCCAAGACAAGCACTCGAAAGAAGATTTCTGTGAAACTGCTTTGTGATAGATTTATTTATTCATCTCACATAGATAAAACTTTCCTTATATTAGGCAGTGTAGAAACTCCGTCAAGGATGGATTTGCGAAGGGACATTTGGGAGCACATACAGGCCTACGGTGAAAAAGGAGATATCTTCAGATAAAAACTGGAGAGAAGCATTCTGAGAAACTGCTTTGTGATTGGTGCATTCCACTCAGGGAGTTATACCTCTTTTCTCATAAGGCAGTGTTTGAACACTGCTCCTGTAAAACAAAAACAAAAAAATAATAATATTTCGGAGCGCATGGAAGACTATGGCAAAAAGTGAAATATCCTGAAATAAAACCCAGAAAGAAGTGTTCCAGGAAACTGCTCTCTGACGTGTGCATTCATTTCAGAGAGTTAAAGCTTACTCTAAATTTCCCAGTTAGGAAAGTCTGTCTTTCAGGATTCTATGAAGGGATATTTAGTGGCGACAGGTGACCTGTGGCTAGCAAGGAAGTGTCTTCCGTTGAAAACTGGAGAGAGGCTTTCTGAGCAACTGCTTTGTGATGTGTGTATTCACCTCATAGAGTTAAACCATTCTTTGAATTGAGCAGAGTGAAATCACTGTTTTTGTGGAATCTGATGAAGGACATTTGGGAACGATCCTTAGAATATGGAGAAACAAATATCTTCAGGTAAAATCCAGAAGGAAGCTTTCTGTGAAACTGCTCTGTGTCGTCATAATTCCTCTCACTCAGTTAAGCCTCTCTTTTCATTGCAGTTTTCTAACCCTGTTTATGTTTAGTGTGTGAAGGGATATTCAGGAGCGATATGAGGCTTATGGTGAAAAAGGAAATATGTTCAGACCGAAACTGGACAGAAGCTTTCCGAGGAACTGCTTTGTGATGTGTGCATTCCACTCACAGTGTTATAACTCTCTTCTCATATAGCATCGGGGAAATCCTTTGGGGTTTCCAAGGTACCAAGTGATATTCAGGAGCATGTTGATGCCTATTGTGAAAAGGGAAATAGCCACAGACAAATACAGGAAAGAAGCTTTCTATGAAACTGCTCTGTGATATGTGTATTCATCACATATAGATCAAGCTTTCTTTACATTACACAGCTTGGAAACTCTGTCATCGATGGATCCATGAAGGGACATTCGGGAGTACATTCAGGACTATGGTGAAAAAGGAAATATCTTCAGAGAAAAACTGGAAAGAAGGTTTCTGTAAATCTGCTTTTTGCTATGTTTCTTCATCTCACTTAGATAATGCTTCTTTCTTTACATTATGCAGCTTGGAAACTCTGTCATGGATGGATCCACAAAGGGATATTCGGAATCACATTCGGGCCTATGGTGAAAAAGAAAATATCATCAGATAAAAAATGGAGAGAAGCTTTCTGAGAAACTGCTTGGTGATGTGTGCATTCCACTCAGGGAGTTTTACCTTTCTTCTCATAAGACATTGTTTGGGGGGCGGAGCAAGATGGCCGAATAGGAACAGCTCCAGTCTCCAACTCCCAGCGCGAGCGACACAGAAGACCGGTGATTTCTGCATTTTCAACTGAGGTACTGGGTTCATCTCACTGGGGAGTGCCGGACGATCGGTGCTGGTCAGCTGCTGCAGCCCGACCAGCGAGAGCTGAAGCAGGGCGAGGCATCGCCTCACCTGGGAAGCGCAAGGGGGAAGGGAATCCCTTTTCCTAGCCAGGGGAACTGAGACACACAACACCTGGAAAATCGGGTAACTCCCACCCCAATATTGCGCTTTAAGCAAACAGGCACACCAGGAGATCATATCCCACACCTGGCCGGGAGGGTCCCACGCCCACGGAGCCTCCCTCATTGCTAGCACAGCAGTCTGTGATCTACCGGCAAGGCAGCAGCGAGGCTGGGGGAGGGGCGCCCGCCATTGCTGAGGCTTAAGTAGGTAAACAAAGCTGCTGGGAAGCTCCAACTGGGTGGAGCTCACAGCAGCTCAAGGAAACCTGCCTGTCTCTGTAGACTCCACCTCTGGGG
>NC_037682.1:60098498-60213936 GCF_003255815.1 Theropithecus gelada
TTCAAAGAGAATAAAATACCTAGGAATCCAACTTACAAGGGATGTAAGGACCTCTTCAAGGAGAACTACAAACCACTGCTCAGTGAAATAAAAGAGGACACAAACAAATGGAAGAACATATCATGCTCATGGATAGGAAGAATCAATATCGTGAAAATGGCCATACTGCCCAAGGTAATTTATAGATTCAATGCCATCCCCATCAAGCTACAAATGAGTTTCTTCACAGAATTGGAAAAAACTGCTTTAAAGTTCATATGGAACCAAAAAAGAGCCCGCATCTCCAAGACAATCCTAAGTCAAAAGAACAAAGCTGGAGGCATTACGCTACCTGACTTCAAACTATACTACAAGGCTACAGTAACCAAAACAGCATGGTACTGGTACCAAAACAGAGATATAGACCAATGGAACAGAACAGAGTCCTCAGAAATAATACCACACATCTACAGCCATCTGATCTTTGACAAACCTGAGAAAAACAAGAAATGGGGAAAGGATTCCCTATTTAATAAATGGTGCTGGGAAAATTGGCTAGCCATAAGTAGAAAGCTGAAACTGGATCCTTTCCTTACTCCTTATACGAAAATTAATTCAAGATGGATTAGAGACTTAAATGTTAGACCTAATACCATAAAAATCCTAGAGGAAAACCTAGGTAGTACCATTCAGGACATAGGCATGGGCAAAGACTTCATGTCTAAAACACCAAAAGCAATGGCAGCAAAAGCCAAAATTGACAAATGGGATCTAATTAAACTAAAGAGCTTCTGCACAGCAAAAGAAACTACCATCAGAGTGAACAGGCAACCTACAGAATGGGAGAAAATTTTTGCAATCTACTCATCTGACAAAGGGCTAATATCCAGAACCTACAAAGAACTCAAACAAATTTACAAGAAAAAAACAAACAACCCCATCAAAAAGTGGGCAAAGGATATGAACAGACATTTCTCAAAAGAAGACATTCATACAGCCAACAGACACATGAAAAAATGCTCATCATCACTGGCCATCAGAGAAATGCAAATCAAAACCACAATGAGATACCATCTCACACCAGTTAGAATGGCGATCATTAAAAAGTCAGGAAACAACAGGTGCTGGAGAGGATGTGGAGAAATAGGAACACTTTTACACTGTTGGTGGGATTGTAAACTAGTTCAACCATTATGGAAAACAGTATGGCGATTCCTCAAGGATCTAGAACTAGATGTACCATATGACCCAGCCATCCCATTACTGGGGATATACCCAAAGGATTATAAATTATGCTGCTATAAAGACACATGCACACGTATGTTTATTGCGGCACTATTCACAATAGCAAAGACTTGGAATCAACCCAAATGTCCATCAGTGACAGATTGGATTAAGAAAATGTGGCACATATACACCATGGAATACTATGCAGCCATAAAAAAGGATGAGTTTGCGTCCTTTGTAGGGACATGGATGCAGCTGGAAACCATCGTTCTTAGCAAACTATCACAAGAACAGAAAACCAAACACCGCATGTTCTCACTCATAGGTGGGAACTGAACAATGAGATCACTTGGACTCAGGAAGGGGAACATCACACACCGGGGCCTATCATGGGGAGGGGGTAGGGGGGAGGGATTGCATTGGGAGTTATACCTGATGTAAATGACGAGTTGATGGGTGCAGTAGACCAACATGGCACAAGTATACATATGTAACAAACCTGCACGTTATGCACATGTACCCTACAACTTAAAGTATAATAATAATAAATTAAAAAAAAAAAAAAAGACATTGCTTGAACTCTGTTCCTGTAAAATTAAAAAAGTGATATTCGGAGCACATTGAAGATTATGTCAAAAAGTGAAATGTCATCAAATGAAACCCAGAAAGAAGCATTCCAAGAAAAGGCTCTGTGACCTGTCCATTCATTTCACAAAATTAAAGCTTACTCTATATTTCCCAGTTTGGGTAGTCTGTCTTTGAGGATCCTGCGAAGGGATATTATGTGGCAACCGGAGGCCTGTGGCAAGCAAGGAAATGTCTTCCATTGAAAACTCAAGAGAAGCTTTCTGAGCAACTGCTTTGTGATGTGTGTATTCATCTCATAAAGTTAAATCATTCTTTGGATTGAGCGGTTTGAAATCACTCTTTCTGTGGAACCTGAGAAAGGAAATTTGGGAACTCTCTTAAGAACATGCTGAAAAAGAAATACCCTCCGATAACAATCAGAAGAAAACTTTCTATAAAACTATTCTATGTCATGTGAATTCCATTCACACAGTTAAGATTCTGTTTTCATTTAGCAGTATTCTAACACTGTTTTAGTTTAGTCAGCTAAGGGATACTCAGGAGCCCTTTGAGGGGGAAATATCTTCATAGAAAATGGAGAGAAGATTTCCGAGGAGCTGCTTTGTGACATGTGCATTCCACTGACAGAGTTGTAATTTTCTTTTCATAGAGGATTGGGGAATCCCTTTTGGAGAAAAAGATACCAGGGGACATTCTGGTGTATATGGACGGCTGTGGTAAAAAAGGAAATATCCTCAGACAAAAACTGGATATCTTCAGATAGAAACTGGAGAGAAGCTTTCTGAAGAGTTGTTTTGTGACGTGTGCATTCCACTCACAGAGTTATACATTTCTACTCATAGAGGATTGGGGAATCACTTTTGGAGAAAAAGCTATTGAGGGACATTCAGGAGTACATGGACGGCTGTGGTGAAAAAGAAGTATGCTCAAACAAAAACTGGAAAAAAGCTTTCTTTGAAGCTGCTTTGTGATAGATATGTTTCTTCATCTCACATAGATAAAACTTTCTTTATATAATGCAGTGTGGAAACTCTGTGATGGACAGATCCACGAAGGGACATTCGGGAGCACAATCAGCACTATGGTGAAAATGGAAATATATTCAAATAAAAACCGGAGAGAAGCTTTCTGAGAAACTGCTTTGTGATGTGTGCATTCCACTCAGGGAGTTATACTTTTTTCTCATAAGGCAGTTTTTGAACACTCTTCCTGTAAAACTGAAAAGGTTATATCTCGAAGCCCATTGAAGATTGTGGCAAAAAGTGAAATATCCTCAAATAAAACCCAGAAAGAAGCATATCAAGAAACCACTCTCTGATATGTGCATTCATTTTACAGTTAAAGCTTACTCTACATTACCCAGTTTGGAAACTCTGTCTTTGAGGAATTAGGGAAGGAATATTAAGTGGCACCCGGAGGCCTGTGGTGAGCAAGGAAACGTCTTCTGATGAAAACTGAAGAAAAGCTTTCTGAGAAACTGCTTGGTGATGTGTTCATTCCACTCAGGGATTTACACCTTACTTCTCATAAGGCACTGTTGGACAATGTTCCTGTAAAACTAAAAAAGTGATATTTGGAGCACATTGAAGACTATGGCGAAAGTGAAATGTTGTCAAATAAAACCCAGAAAGAAACATTCCAAGAAACTGCTCTCAGACATTCCATTCATTTCACAGAGTTAAAGCTTACTCTACATTTCCCAGTTTGGAAAGTCTGTCTTTGAGGATTCTGGGACGGGATATTAAGTGGCAACCGGAGGCCTCTGGTGAGCAAGGAAATGTCTTCCATTGAAAATTGGAGGGAATTTTTCTGAGCAACACTTTTATGATGTTTGTATGCACCTTATAGAGTTAAACCACTCTTTGGATGGAGCAGTATGAAATCACTGTTTCTGTGGAATCATAGGAAGGACATTTGGGAATGCTCTTTAGAATATGGAGAAAGAAATATCCTCATATAAAAACCAGAAGTAAGCTTTCTGTGAAACTGCTATGTGTCATTGAATTCCTCTCAGTTAAGCTTGTCTTTTCATTGAACAGTTTTCTAACACTGTTTATGTTTAGCATGCAAAGCCATATTTGCGAGTATTTTGATGCTTATGAGGAAAAATGATATATGTTCAGATAGATACTGGAGAGAAACTTTCCATGGAACTGCTTAGTGACGTGTGCATTGCACTCACAGTGTTATACCTCTCTTCTCATACAGCATTGGGGAAACCCTTTTGGAGAAAAATTTACCAAGGGATATCCAGGAGCATATTGATGCTTATTTTGAAAAGGGAAATAGCCTCAGACAAAAACTGGAAAGAAGCCTTCTGTGAAACTGCTCTGTGATATATGTATTCATCTCACACAGATAAAGCTTCCTTTACAGTACGCACCTTGGAAACTCTGTCATGGAGGGATCCGTGAAGGAACATTCGGGAGCACATTCAGGAGTATGGTGAAAAAGGAAATATTTTTAGATGAAAACTGGAAAGAAGCTTTCTGTGAATCTGCTTTTTGCTATGTTTATTCATTTCACATAGATAAAGCTTTCTTTACATTACACGGCTTGGTAACTCTGTCATGGACAGATCCCCAAAGGGACACTCGGCCGCATATTCAGGACTATGGTGAAAATGGAAATACCTTCAGATAAAAACCGGAGAGAAGCTTTATAGGAAACTGCTTTGTGATGTGTGCATTCCACTCAGGGAGTTATACCTCTTTTCTCATAAGACAGTGTTTGAACACTGTTCCTGTAAAACCGAAAAAGTGATATTTCGGAGCGCATTGAAAACTATGGTAAAAAGTGAAATATACTCAAATAAAACCCAGAAAGAAACAATCGAAGACACTGCTCTCTGATATGTGCATTCATTTCACAGAGATAAAGCTTACTCTACATTGCCCAGTTTGGAAACTCTATCTTTGAGAAATCTGCAAAGTTATAGTAAGTGTCGCCCGGAGGCCTTTGGTGAGCAAGGAAACGTCTTCCGTAGAAAACTGAAGGGAGACTTTCTGTGCAATTGCTTTGTGATGTGTGTATTCATCTAATAGAGTGAAATCATACTTCTAATTGAGCAGTTTGATATCACTCTTTCTGTTGATCTGAGGAATGACATTTGGGAACACTCTTTAGAATATGGAGAAAGAAATATAATCACATAAACAAACGTAGGAAGCTTTCTGTGAAACTACTATGTGTCGTGTGAATTTCTTTTGCACAGTTAAACTTTTCTCTTCTTTGAGCAATTTTCTAACACTGTTTATTTTCAGCTTGTGAAGGGATATTCGGGAGCACTTTGAGGCTTACAGAGAAAAAGGAAATATGTTCAGATAGAAACTGCCGAGAAGCTTTCCAGGGAACGGCTTTGTGACGTGTGCATTCCACTCACAGTGTTATACCTCTTTTCTGATACAGCATCAGGGAAACCCTTTTGGAGAAAAAGGTACCAAGAGATATTCGGGGGCATATTAATGCCTATGGTGAAAAGGGAAATAGCCTCAGACAGAAACTGGATAGAAGCTTTCTGTGAAACTACTCTGTGTTATGTGTATTCATCTCACATATATAAAGCTTTCTTTACATTACGCAGCTTCGAAACTCTGTCATGGACAGATCCATGAAGGGATATTCGGGAGCACATTTAGGACTATGGTGAAAAAGGAAATATCTTCGGATATAAACTGGAAAGAAACTTTCTGTGTATCTGCTTTTTGCTATGTTTATTCATTTCACATAAATAATGCTTTCTTTACATTACACAGCTTGGAAACTTTGTCGTGGATGGATCCGTGAAGGGCATTTGGGAGTACATTCAGAACTATGGTGAAAAGGGAAATATCTTCAGATAAAAACCAGAAGGAAGCTTTCTGTGAAACTGCTATGTGTTGTGTGAATTCCTCTTGCTCAGTAAAGCTTCTCTTTTCATTGAGCCGTTTTCTAACAATGTTTAGGTTTACGTGTGAAGGGATATTCGGGAGTTCTTTGAGTCTTATAGTGAAAAAGGAAATATGTTCAGGTAGAAACTGGAGAGAAGCTTTCTGAGAAACTGCTTGGCATTCCACTAAGTGAGTTATACCTTTCTTCTCATAAGCACTGTTTGAATACTGTTTCTGTAAAACTAAAAAAGTGATACTTGGAGCACATTGAAGACTATAGTGAAAAGTGAAATGTCGTCCAATAAAACACTGAAAGAAACATTCCGAGAAACTGTTCTCTGACATGTCCATTCTTTTCACACAGTTAAAGCTTACTCTACATATCCTAGTTTGGAAAGTCTATCTTTGAGGATTCTGCGAAGGGATATTAACTGGCAATCGGAGGACTGTGATGAGCAAGGTAATGTCCTCCATTGAAAATTGGAGAGAAGCTTTCTGAGGTACTATTTTGGGATGTTTGTATTCATCTCATAGAGTTACATCACTCTATGGATTGAGCAGTTTGAAATCACCGTTTCTGTGGAATCTGAGAAAGGACATTGGGAATGCTCTTTAGAATATCCTCAAAAAGAAATAACTTCAGATAGAGAGCAGAAGGAAGCTTTCTGTGAAACTGCTCTGTGTCACGTGAATTCCACACACACAGTTAAGCTTCTGTTTTCATTGAGCAGAACTCTAACACTGCTTTTGTTTATTCTGTGAAGGGATATTCGGGAGCGCTTTGAGGCTTACGGTGAAAAATGAAATATCTTCAGATAGAAACTGGAGAGAAGCTTTCCGAGGAACTGCTTTGTGACGTTTGCATTGCACGCACAGAAATATACCTTTCTTCTCATAGAGGATTTTGGAATCCCTTTTGGAGAAAAAGCTACCAGGGAACATTCGTGAGTATATGGACGGCTATGCTGAAAACGGAAATACCCTCAGACAAAAAATGGAAAGAAGTTTTCTGTGAAACTGCTTTCTGATAGACATGTTTATTCTTCTTGCATGGATAAAACTTTCTTCCTATTACGCAGTTTTGAAACTCCGTCATGGACGGATTCACGAAAGGACATTCTTCAGCACATTCAGGCCTATGGTGAAATAGGAAATATCTTCAGATAAAAACTGGAGAGAAACTTTCTGACAAACTGCTTTGGGATATGTGCAATCCACTCAAGGAGTTATACCTCTTTTCTCATAAGGCAGTGTTTGAACGCTGTTCCTGGAAAACTGAAAAAGTAATATTCTGGAGCGCATTGAAGACTATGGCGAAAAGTGAAATATCCTCAAGAAAAAACACAGAGAGAAGCGTTCCAAGAATCTGCTCCCTGATATGTGCATTCATTTCACAGAGTTAAAATTTACTCTACATTGCCCAGTTTGGAAAGTTTGTCTTTGAGGATTCTGCGAAGGGATATTAAGTGGCAACCAGAGGCCTGTGGCGAACAGGGAATGTCTTATGTTGAAAACTGGAAAGAAGGTTTCTGAGCAACTGCTTTGTGATGTGTGTATTAATCTCATACAGTTAAATCATTCTTTGGATTGAGCAGTTTGAAATCACTGTTTCTGTGTAATCTGAGAAAGGATTTTTGGGAACGCTCCTTAGAATATTCTGAAAAATAAATAACCTCAGATAGAAAACAGAAGGAAGCTTTCTGTGAAACTGCCCTGGGTCGCATGAATTCCACTCACACAGTTAAGCTTCTCTTTTCATTGAGCAGTATTCTAAAACTCTTTTTGTTTAGTCTGCCAACTGGATATTCAGGAGCACTTTGAGGCTTACAGTGAAAAACGAAATACTTTCAGATAGAAACTGGCGAGATGCTTGCTGAGGAGCTGCTCTGTGACATGCGCATTCTACTCACAGAATTATACCTTTCTTCTCATAGAGGATTGGGGAATCCCTTTTGGAGAAAAAGCTACCAGGAAACGTTTGGGAGCATATGGATGGCTATGGTAAAATAGGAAATATCCTCACACAAAAACTGGAAAGAAGCTTTCTGTGAAACTACTTTGTGATAGATATGTTCATTCATCTCACCTAGAAAAACTTTATTTCTACTATGCAGTTTTAAATCTCTATCATGGATGGATTCGCAAAGGGACATTCAGGAGCACATTCAGGGCTATCATGAAATAGGAAATACCTTCAGATAAAAACTGGAGAGAAGCCTTCTCAGAAACTGCTTTGTGACGTGTGCATTCCACTCAGGGAGTTATACCTCTTTTCTCATAAGACAGTATTTGAACACCGTTCCTGTAAACCTGAAAAAGTGATATTTTGGAGTGCATTGAAGACTATGGTGAAAAGTGAAATATCCTCAAAAAAAAAAAAAAAAAAAACACAGAGAGAAGCATTCCAAGAAACTGCTCCCTGATATGTGCATTCATTTCACGTAGTTAAAGCTTACTCTACGTTACTCAGTTTGGAAACTCTGTCTTTGAGGAATCTGTGAAGGGATATTAAGTGGCATCTGGAGGCTTCTGGTGAGCAAGGAAACGTCTTCCAATGAAAACTGGAGAGAAGTTTTTAAGCAACTCTTTGTAATGTGTGTATTCATCTCATAGAATTCAACCATTCTTTGTATTGGGCAGTTTGAAAACACTGTTTTTGTGGAATCTGAGGAAGGACATTTGGGTACCCTCCTTAGAATATGGAGAAAGAAATATCCTCAGGAATCCAGAAGGAAGCTTTCTGTGAAACTGCTCTGTGTCATCTTAATTCCTGTCACTCAGTTACGCCTCTTTTTTCATTGAGTACTTTTCTAACCCTGTTTATGATTAGCATAAGAACGGATATTTGGGAGCGCTTTGAGGCATACAGTGAAAAAGGATATATGTTAAGAGCGAAACTGGGGAGAGGCTTTCCAAAGAACTGCTTTGTGACTTGTGCATTTCACTCACAGTGATATACCTCTCTTCTCATACTGCATCAGGGAAACCCTTTTGTAGAAAAAGGTACCAAGTGATATTCAGGAACATTTTGATGCCTATGGTGAAAAGGGAAATAACCTCAGATAAAAACTGGAAAAAAGCTTTCTATGAAACTGCTCTGTGATATGTGTATTCATCTTACATAGATAAAGCTTTCTTTACACTACGCAGCTTGGAAACTCTGTCATGGACGGATCCACGAAGGGACATTCAGGAGCACATTCAGGCCTATGGTGAAAAACGAAATATCTTCAGTTAAAAACTGGAAAGAAGCTCTCTGTGAGTCTACTTTTTGCTATGTTTATTCATCTCACATGCATAAAGTTTTCTTTACGTTACTCAGCCTGGAAACCCCACTAAGGACGGATCTGCAAAGGGATATTCAGGAGCAAATTAGGACTATGGTAAAAAAGGAAATATCTTCAGATAAAAACTGGAAGGAAGCTTTCTGTGAAACTGCTTTTTGCTAGGTTTATTCATCTCAGATAGATAAAGCTTTCTTTACATTGTGTAGCTTGGAAACTCCGTCATGGATGTAATTGCAAAGGGATATTCGGAATCACATTTGGGATTATGGTGAAAAAGGAAATGTTGTCAGATAAAAACTGGAGAGAAGCTTTCTGAGAAACTGCTTGGTGATGTGTGCTCTCCACTCAGGGAGTTATACCTTTCTTCTCATAGGGCACTGTTTGAACACTGTTCCTGTAAAACTAAAAAGGTGATATTCAGACCACATTGAAGACTATGCTGAAAAGTGAAACGTCGTCATATAAAACCCAGAAAGAAGCATTCCAAGAAACTGCTCTTTGACATGTCCATTCATCACACAGAGCTAAAGTTTACTCTACATTTCCCAGTATGGAAAGTCTGTCTTTGAGGATTCTGCGAAGGGATAATAAGTGGCGACTGGAGGCCTGTGGTGAGCAAGGAAATGTCTTCCGTTGAAAACTGGAAAGAAGGTTTCTGAGCAACTGTTTTGTGATGTGTGTATTAATCTCATACAGTGAAATCATTCTTTGGATTGAGCAGTTTGAAATCACTGTTTCTGTGTAATCTGAGAAAGGATATTTGGGAACACTCTTTAGAATATCCTGAAAAAGAAATAACCTCAGATAGAAAACAGAAGGAAGCTTTCTGTGAAACTACCCTGGGTCGCATGAATTCCACTCACACAGTTAAGCTTCTCTTTTCATTGAGCAGTATTCTAACACTCTTTTTGTTTAGTCTGCCAACTGGATATTCAGGAGTGCTTTGAGGTTTACGGTGAAAAAGGAAATACCTTCAGATAGAAACTGACGAGAAGCTTGCTGAGGAGCTGCTCTGTGATGTGTGCATTCCACTCACAGAATTATACCTTTCTTCTCATAGAGGATTGGGGAAAACCTGTTTGGAGAAAAACCTACCAGGGAACGTTCAGGAGCATATGGTTGGCTATGGTGAAAGAGGAAATATCCTCACACAAAAACTGGAAAGAAGCTTTCTGTGAAACTACTTTGTGATAGATATGTTCATTCATCACACCTAGAAAAACTTTATTTCTACTACACAGTTTTAATTCTCTGTCATGAACGGATTCATGAAGGTACATTCGGGAGCACATTCAGGTCTATCATGAAATAGGAAATATCTTCAGATAAAAACTGGAGAGAAGCCTTCTCAGAAACTGCTTTGTGACATATGCATTCCACTCAGGGAGTTATACCTCTTTTCTCATAAGGCAGTATTTGAACACCGTTCCTGTAAACCTGAAAAAGTGATATTTTGGAGCGCATTGAAGACTATGACGAAAAGTGAAATATCCTCACAAAAAAAAAAAAGATAAAACAAAGAAAAATCAAAACACACAGAGAGAAGCATTCCAAGAAACTGCTCCTTGATATGTGCATTCATTTCACGTAGTTAAAGCTTACTCTACGTTGCCCAGTTTGGAAACTCTGTCTTTGAGGAATCTGTGAAGGGATATTAAGTGGCGTCTGGAGGCTTCTGGTGAGCAAGGAAACGTCTTCTGATGAAAACTGGAGAGAAGTTTTCTGAGCAACTGCTTTGTGATGTGTATATTCATCTCACAGAATTCAACCATTCTTTGTATTGAGCAGTTTGAAATCACTGTTTTTGTGGAACCTGAGGAAGGACATTTGGGTACCCTCCTTAGAATATGGAGAAAGAAATATCTTCAGGTAAAATCCAGAAGGAAACTTTCTGTGAAACTACTCTGTGTCATCTTAATTCCTGTTGCTCAGTTAAGCCTATTTTTTCATTGAGTAGTTTTCTAACCCTGTTTATGTTTAGCGTAAGAACGGACATTCGGGAGTGCTTTGAGGCGTACAGTGAAAAAGGATATATGTTAAGAGCGAAACTGGGGAGAGGCTTTCCAAAGAACTGCTTTGTGACTTGTGCATTTCACCCACAGTGATATACCTCTCTTCTCATACAGCATCAGGGAAACCCTTTTGTAGAAAAAGGTACCAAGTGATATTCAGGAACATTTTGATGCCTATGGTGAAAAGGGAAATAACCTCAGATAAAAACTGGAAAAAAGCTTTCTATGAAACTGCTCTGTGATATGTGTATTCATCTTACATAGATAAAGCTTTCTTTACACTACGCAGCTTGGAAACTCTGTCATGGACGGATCCACGAAGGGACATTCAGGAGCACATCCAGGCCTATGGTGAAAAACGAAATATCTTCAGAAAAAAACAGAAAGAAGCTCTCTGTGAGTCTACTTTTTGCTATGTTTATTCGTCTCACATACATAAAGCTTTCTTTATGTTACTCAGCCTGGAAACTCCATCATGGACGGATCTGCGAAGGGACATTCAGGAGCACATTCAGGACTATGGTAAAAAAGGAAATATCTTCAGATAAAAACTGGAAAGAAGCTTTCTGTGAAACTGCATTGTGACAGATATGTTCCTTCATCTCACCTAGATAAAACTTTATTTATATTATACAGTTTTAAATCTCCATCATGTATGAATTCGCAAAGGAACATTTGGGAGCATATTAAGGTCTATGATGAAATAGGAAATATCTTCAGATAAAAACTTCCGAGAAACTGCTTTGTGCCATGTGCATTCCATTCAGGGAGTTACACCTCTTTTCTCATAGGACAGTGTTTGAACACTGCTCCTGCAATATTGAAAAAGTAATATTTCGGAGTGCATGGAAGACGGAAGTGAAAAGTGAAATATCCTCAAATGAAACCCAGAAAGAAACATTCCAAGAAACTGCTTTCTGATATGTGCATTCATTTCAGAGAGTTAAAGCTTACTCTACATTTCCCAGTTTGGAAAGTCTGTCTTCCAGGATTCTGCGAAGGGATATTAAGTGGTGACCGGAGGCCTGTGGCGAGCAAGGAAATGTCTTCCATTGAAAAGTGGAGAGAAGCTTTCTGAGCAACTGCTTTGGGATGTGTGTATTCCTCTCATAGAGTTAAATCATTCTTTGGATTCAGCAGTTTGAAATCTCTCTTTCTGTGGAACTTGAGAAAGGACATTTAGGAATGCTCTTAAGAATATGCTGAAAAAAAAAAATACCCTCCGATAAAAACCAGAAGGAAGCTTTCTGTGAAACTGCTCTCTGTCATGTGGATTCCACTTGCACAGTTAAGCTTCTATTTTCATTGAGCAATATTCTAACACTGTTTTAGTTTAGTCAGCTAAGGGATACTCTGGAACACATTAAGGCTTATGGTGAAAATGGAAATAACTTCCGATAGAAACTGGAGAGATTTCTGAGGAGCTGTTTTTTGACATGTGCATTCCACTCACAGAGTTATACTTTTCTTCTCCTAGAGGATTGTGGAATCCCTTTTGGAAAAAAAGCTACCAGAGGACATTCAGCAGTGTATGGACAGCTATGGTGAAAAAGGAAATATCGTCAGACAAATACTGGAAAGAAGATTTCTGTGAAACGGCTTTGTGATAGATATATTCATTCTTCTCACATAGATAAAACCTTGTTACTATTACGCAGTTTTGAAACACTGTCATGGACAGATTCGCGAAGGGACATTAGGGAGCATCTTCAGCCTATGGTATAATTGGAAATACCTTCAGATAAAAACTGGAGAGAAGCTTTCTGAGAAACTGCTTTGTGATGTGCGCATTCCACTCAAGGAGTTATACCTCTTTTCTCATAAGGCAGTGTTTGAACACTGTTCCTGTAAAACTGAAAAAGGAATATTTTGGACCGTATTGAAGACTATGGTGAAAAGTGAAATATCCTCAAATAAAACCCAGAAAGAAGCGTTCCAAGAAACTGCTCTCTGACATATGCATTCATTTCAGACAGTTAAAGCTTACTCTACAATTCCCCGTTTGGACAATCTGTCTTTCAGGATTCTGCAAAGGGATATTAAGTGGCAATCGGAGGCCTGTGGCGAGCAAGGAAATGTCTTCCATAGAAAACTGGAGAGAAGCTTTCTGAGCAACTGTTTTTGATGTGTGTATTCATCTCTTAGAGTTAAATCAATCTTTGGATTCAGCAGTTTGAAATCACTTCTTACTGTGGAACCTGAGAAAGGAAATTTGGGAACGCTCTTAAGAATATGCTGAAAAAGAAATGCCTTCTGATAAAAACCAGAAGGAAGCTTTCTGTGAAACTGCTCTGTGTCACATGTTTCCACTCACACAGTTAAACTTCTGTTTTCATTCAGCAGTATTCTAACACTGTTTTAGTTTTGTCAGCTAAGGGATAATCGGTAGCACTTTGAGGCTTATGGTGAAAACGGAAATATCTTCAGATAGAAACTGGAGAGAAGAGTTCCAAGGAGCTGCTTTGTGATGTTTGCATTTCACTCACAGAGTTATACCTTTCTTTTCATAGAGGATTGAGGGAACCCTTTTGGAGAAAAAGCTACCAGGGGACATTCGGGAGTATATGCACGGCTATGGTGGAAAAGGAAATATCCTGTGACAAAAACTGGAAAGAAGATTTCTGTGAAACTTCTTTTTCATGTGTGGATTCCACCAGGGAGTTTTACCTCTTTTCTCATAAGGCAGTGTTTGAACACTGCTCCTGTATAACCGAAAACGTGATATTTCATAGTGCATTGAAGACTATGGCGAAAAGTGAAATATCCTCAAATAAAACCCAGAGAGAAGCGTTCCAAGGAACTGCTCTCTGATATGTGCATTCATTTCACAGAGTTAAAGCTTACTCTAAGTTGCCCAGTTTGGAAACTGTCTTTGAGGAATCTGTGAAGGCATATTAAGTGGCCCCCAGAGGCTTGTGGTGAGCAAGGAAATGTCTTCCGATGAAAACTGGAGAGAAGTTTTCTGAGCAACTGCTTTGTGATGTGTGCATTCGTCTCATAGAGTTAAACCATTCTTTGGAATGAGCAGTTTGAAATCACGCTTTTTGTGGAATCTGAGGAAGGACATTTGGGAACGCTCCTTAGAATATGGAGAAAGAAACATCCTCAGGTAATATCCAGAAGGAAGCTTTCTGTGAAACTGCTCGGTGTCGTCCTTATTCTTCTTGCTCCATTAAGCCTCTGTTTTCATTTAGGAGTTTTCTAACCCTGTTTATGTTTAGCGTGTGAAAGGATATTCAGGAGTGTTTTGAGGCTTATGGTGAAAAAGGAAATATGTTGAGACCGAAACTTGAGAGAAGCTTTCCGAGGAACTGCTTTGTGATATGTTGAGACTGAAACTTGAGAGAAGCTTTCCGAGGAACTGCTTTGTGACATGAGGAATCCACTCACACTGTTATACCTCTTCTCATACAGCTTCGGGGAAACCCTTTTAGAGAAAAAGGTACCAAGTGATATTCAGGAGCAAGTTGATGACTACGGTGAACAAGGATATAGCTTCAGAAAAAGCTGGAAAGAACCTTTCTATGAAACTGCTCTGTGATATGTGTATTCATCTCACATAGATAAAGCTTTCTTTACATTACAAACCTTGGAAACATTATCATGGACGGATCTACAAAGGGACATTGCGGAGCACATTCAGGACTATGGTGAAAAAGGAAATTACTTCAGATAAAAACTGGAGAGAAGCTTTCTGAGAAACTGCTTTGTGATATGTGTATTCCATTCAGGGAGTTATACCGTTTTTCTCATAAGACAGTGTTTTGAACACTGTTCCTTTAAAACTGAAAAAGTGATATTTAGAAGCCCATTGAAGACTATGGCAAAAAGTGAAATATCCTCAAATAGCACCCAGAAAGAAGCATTCCAAGAAACTGCTCTCTGATATGTGCATTCATTTCACAGAGTTAAAGCTTACACTACGTTGCCCAGTTTGGAAACTCTGTCTTTGAGGAATCTGTGAAGGGATATTAAGTGGCGCCTGGAGGCCTGTGGTGAGCAAGGAAATGTCTTCCGATGAAAACTGGAGAAAAGCTTTATGAGCAACTGCTTTGTGATGTGTGTATTCATATCATGTAGTTAAACCATTTTTTGTTTCAGCGGTTTGAAATCACTGTTTCTGTAGAATCTGAGGAAGGACATTTTGGAACACCCTTTGGAATACGGAGAAAGAAATAACCTCACATAAACACCACAAGGAAGCTTTCTGTGAAAATGCAATATGTCAAGTGAATTCCTCTCACTCGTTAAGCTTCTCTTTTCATTTAGAGGTTTTCTAACACAGTTTATGTTTAGCCTGCGAAGGGATATTCTGGAGCGCTTTGCGGCTTATGGTGAAAACAGAAATATCGTCAGATAGAAACTGGAGAGAAGCTTTCCAAGGATGTGTGCGTTCCACTCACAGAATTATACCTTTTTTCTCATAGAGGATTGGGAAATTCCTTTTGGAGAAAAAGCTACCAAGGGACATTCACCATATGGAGGGCTATGGTGAAAAAGGAAATATCCTCAAGCAAAAACTGAAAAGAAACTTTCTGTGTAAATGCTTTGTGATAGATATCTTTATTCATCTTAAATAGATAAAACTTTCTTTATATTACATAGTTTGGAAACTCCGTCATGGACGGATCCGCGAAGGGACATTCGGAACACATTCAGGCCTATGGTGAGAAAGGAAATATCTTCAGATAAAAACCGGAAAGAAGTTCTCTGTGAGTCTGATTTTTGCTACGTTTATTTGTCACCCATCAGTAAAGCTTTCTTTATGTTACTCAGCCTGGAAACTCCATCATGGACGGATCCATGAAGGGATATTCGCGATCATATTCAGACCTATGGCAGAAAAAGAAATATCTTCAGATAAAAACTGGAGAGAAGCTTTCTGTGAATCTGCTTTTTGCTATGTTTATTCATTTCATGACGATAAAGCTTGATTTACATTAGGCAGTATGGAAATTCTGTCATGGACGGATCCGCAAAGGGACATTCGGGAGCCCAATCAGGACTATGTTGAAACAGGTAATCTCTTCAGATAAAAACTGGAGAGAAGCTTTCTGAGAAACTACTTTGTGATGTGTGCATTCCGCTAAGGGAGTTATACCGCTTTTTTCATAAGGCAGTGTTTGAACACTGTTCCTGCAATACTGAAAAAGTAATATTTCGGAGCGCATTGAAGACTTTGGCGAAAAGTGAAATATCCTCAAATAACACCCAGAAAGAAGCGTTCCAGGAAACTACTCTCTGATATGTGCATTCATTTAACAGAGTTAAAGCTTATTCTACATTTCCTAGTTTGAAAACTCTGTCTTAGAGGAATCTGCGAACGGATATTAAGTGGCGACCGGAGGGCTTTGGTGAACAAGAAAATGTCTTGCCTTCAAAACTGGAGAGAAGATTTCTGAGTAACAGTTTTGTGATGTGTTTATTCATCTCATAAAGTTACATCATTCTTTGGATTCAGCAGTTTGAAATCACTGTTTCTGTGGAACCTGAGAAAGGACATTTAGGAACGCACTTTAGAATATGCTGAAAATTAATACCTTCAGATAAAAACCAGAAGGAATCTTTCTGTAAAACAGCTCTGTTTCATGTGAATTCCACTTGCATAGTTAAGCTTCTCTTTTAATTGAGCATTATTCTAATATTATTATTGTTTAGTCTGCGAAGAGATATTCGGGAGTCCTTTGAGGCTTACAGTGAAAACGGAAATATCTTCAGATAGAAACTGTAGAGAAGCTTTCCGAGGAGCTGCTTTGTGAAGTTTGCATTCCACTCACAGAGTTATACCTTTCTTCTCATAGAGGGTTGGGGAATCCCTTTTGGAGAAAAAGGTACCAAGGGACATTCGGGAGTATATGGATGGCTATGGTGAAAAAGGAAATATCCTCAGACAAAAATTGGAAACAAGCTTTCTGTGAAAGTGCTTTGTGATAGATATGTTTATTCATCTCATATACATAAAACTGTCTTTATATTATGCGGTTTGGGAACTATGTCATGGACTAATCCACGAAGGGATATTCGGGAGCACATTCAGGCCTATGGTGAAAAAGGAAATATGTTCAGATAAAAACAGGAAAGAAGCTTTCTGTATATCTGTTTTTTGCTATGCTTATTCATCTCACATAGATAAAGATTTCTTTACATCATGCAGCTTAGAAACCCCATAATGGACGGATCCACAAAGGGACATTCGGGTGCGCATTCAGGGCAATGGTGAAAAAGGAAATGTCTTCAGATAAGGACCGTAGAGAAGCTTTCTGAAAAACTGCTTTGTGATGTGTGTATTCCACTCAGAGAGTTATACCTCTATTCTCATAAGTCAGTGTTTCTACACTGTTCCTTTAAAACTGAAAAAGTGATATTTCAGAGCCCATTGAAGACTATGGTGAAAAGTGAACTATCCTCAAATAAAAAGGAGAAAGAAACATTAAAAGAAACTGTTCTCTGATAAGTGCATTGAGTTCACAGAATTAAAGCTTGCTGTACATTGCCCAGTTTGGAAACTCTGTTTTTGAGGAACCTGCGAAGGGATATTTAGTGGCGCCCGGAGGCCTGTGGTGAGCAAGGAATGTCTGCCGTTGAAAACTGGGAAGAAGTTTTCTGAGCAACTGCTTTGTAACTTGTGTATTCATCTCATAGAGTTAAATCATTCTTGGGATTGAGCAGTTTGAAATCACTGTTTCTGTAGAATCTAAGGAAGGACATTTGGGAATGCTCTTTAGAATATGGAGAAAGAAATATCCTCAGATAAAAACCAGAAGGAAGCTTTCTGTGAAACTGCTATGTGTGGTGTGAATTCCTCTCACTCAGTTAAGCTTCCCTTTTCATTGAGCAGTTTTCTAACCCTGTTTATGTTTAGCGTGTGAAGAGAGATTCAGGAGCGCTTTGAGGCTTATGGTGAAAAAGGAAATATGTTCAGAACGAAACTGGAGAGAAGCTATCCAAGGAACTGCTTTGTGATGTGTGCATTTCACTCACAGTGTTATACCTCTCTTCTCATACAGACTCGGGGAAACTCTTTTGGAGAAATAGGTAGCAAGTGAGGGAAATAGCCTCAGACAAAAACTGGAAAGAAGCTTTCTATGAAACTGCTCTGTGATATGTGTATTTATCCCACATAGATAAAGCTTTCTTTACATTACGCAACTTGGAAACACTGTCATGGACGGATCCACAAAGGGATATTCGGGAGCACATTCAGGACTATGGTGAAAAAGGAAATATATTCAGATAAAAACTGGATAGAAGCTTTCTGTGAATCTGCTTTTTGCTATGTTTATTCATTTCACACATATAAAGCTTTCTTTACACTACACAGCTTTCAAATTCGGTCATGGAAGTATCCACGAAGGGATATTCGGGATCACATTCAGGCCTATGGAGAAAAAGGAAATATCTTCAGATAATAACTGGAAAGAATCTTTTTGAGAAACTGTTTAGTGATGTGTGCATTCTACTCAGGGAGTTATACCTCTTTTCTCATAAGGCAGTGTTTGAACACTGTTCCTGTAAAACGGAAAGGTGCTATTTTGGAGTGCATTGAAGACTACGGCGAAATGTGAAATATCCTCAAATAAAACCCATGAAGAAGCGTTCCGAGAAACTGTTCTCGGATAAGTGCATTCAATTCACAGCGGCAAAGCTTCCTTTACATTGCCCAGTTTGGAAATTCTGTCTTTGAGAAATCTGTGAAGGGATATTTAGTGGCACCTGGAGGCCTGTGGTGAGCAAAAAAAATGAAGGAAAGTTTCTGTGAAACTACTATGTGTTGTGTGAATACCTCTCGCTCTGTTATACTTCTGTTTTCATTGAGCTATTTTCTAACACTGTTTATGTTTAGCGTGTGAAGGGATATTCAGGAGTGGTCTGAGGCTTACAGTGAAATGAAACATGTTCGAATAGAAACTGTACAGAAGCTTTCCGAGGAACTGCTTTGTGACGTGGGCATTCCATTCACAGTGTTATACCTCTCGTCTCATACAGCATCAGGCAAACTCTTGGAGAAAAAGGTACCAAGAGATATTCGGGGGCACATTAATGCCTATGGTGAACAGGGAATTAGCCTCAGACAGAATATCTTCAGAGACAAACTGGAAAGAAGCTTTCTCTGAATCTGCTTTTGCTATGTTTATTCATCTCACATAAATAAAGCTTTCTTTACATTACGTAGCTTGAAAACTGGAGAGAAGCTTTCTGAGAAACTGTTTGATGATGTGTGCATTCCCCTCAGGGAGTTATACCTTTCTTGTCATAAGGCACTGTTTGAACACTGTTCTTGCAAAACTAAAAAAGTGATATTCAGAGCACATTGAAGACTATGGTGAAAAGTGAAAGGTCATCCAATAAAAGCCAGAGAGAAGCATTGCAAGAAACTGCTCTCTGACATGTCCATTCATTACACAGAGTTAAAGCTTACTCTACATTTCCCGGTTTAAAATGCTTTTTTTTAAGGATTCTGCGAAGGGATATCAAGTGGCAACAGGAGGCAGGCGATGAGCAAGGGAATGTCTTCTGTTTAAAATTGGAGAGAAGCTTTCTGAGCAACTCCTTTGTGATGTTTGTATTCATCTCATAGAGTTGAATCATTCTTTGCATTGAGCAGTTTGAAATCACTGTTTCTGTGGAATCTGAGAAAGGACATTTGGGAATGCTCTATAGAATATCCTGAAAAAGAAATAACCTCAGATAGAAACCAGAAGGAAGCTTTCTGTGAAACTGCTCTGTGTGGTGTGAATTCTGTTCACACACTTAAGCTTCTCTTTTCAATCAGCAGCATTCTAACACTATTTTTCTTTAGTCTGCAAAGGGATATTCGGGAGTGCTTTGAGGCTTATGGTGAAAAAGGAAATATCTTCAGATAGAAACTGGAGAGAAGCTTTCCGAGGAGCTGCTTTGTGACGTGTGCATTCCAATCACAGAATTATACCTTTCTTCTCATAGACGGTTTGGGAATCCCTTTTGGAGATAAAGCTACCATGGGACTCTAGGCAGTATAGGGATGGCTATGGTGAAAAAGGAAATATCCTCAGACAAAAACTGGAAGGAAGCTTTCTGTGAAACTGTTTGTGATATATATGTTTATTCATCTCACATAAATAAAACTTTCTTTCTATTACGTAGTTTGGAAATGCCGTCATGGACGGATTTGTGAAGGGACATTCAGGAGCACATTCAGGCCTATGGTAGAAAAGGAGATATCTTCAAATAAAAATTGGATAGAAGCTTTCTGAGAAACTGCTTTGTGGTGCGTGTATTGCACTCAGGGAATTATATCTCTTTTCTCATAAGACAGTGTTTGAACACTGTTCCTGTAAACCAAAAAAGTGGTATTTTGCAACGCATTGAAGACTATAGCGAAAAGTGATATATCCTCAAATAAAACCCAGAAAGAAGCACTGCAAGAAACTGTTCTTGGATATTTGCATTCATTTCATAGAGGTAAAGCTTACTGTACATTGCCCACTTTGGAATTTCTGTCTTGGGAAATCTGTGAAGGGATATTAAGTGGTGCCCGGAGGCTGTAGTGAGCAAGGAAACGTCTTCTTTTGAAAACTGGAGAGAAGCTTTCTGAGCAACTGCTTCGTGATGTTTGTATTCATCTCATTGAATTAAATCATACTTTGGGTTGAGCAGTTTGGAATCACTGTTTCTGTGGTATCTGAGGAAGGACATTTGGGAACGCTCTTTAGAATATGGAGAAAGAAATACCCTCAGATAAAAAAAAGAAAGAAGGATGCTTTCTGTGAAACTGCAATGTGTTGTGTGAATACCTCTTGCTCAGCTAAGTTTCTCTTTTCATTGAGCAATTTTCTAACACTGTTTATGTTTAGCGTGTGAAGGGATATTCGGGAGTGCTTTGCAGCTTACGGTGAAGAAGGAAACATGTTCAGATAGAAACTGTAGAGAAGCTTTCCGAGGAACTGCTTTGTGACGTGGGCATTCCACTCACAGTGTTATAACTCTCTTCTCATACAGCATCAGGGAAACACTTTTGGAGAAAAAGGTACCAAGAGATATTCGGAGGCACATTAACCCCTATGGTGAAAAGGGAAATAGCCTCAGACAGAAACTGGAAAGAAGCTTTCTGTGAAACTGCTCTGTGACATGTGTATTCATGTGACATAGATAAAGCTTTCTTTACATTACACTGCTAGAAAACTCTGTCATGGACAGATCCACGAAGGGGCATTTGGGAGCAAATTCAGTACTATGGTGAAAAAGGAAATAGATTCAAATAAAAACTGGATAGCAGCTTTCTGTGAATCTGCTTTTTGCTATGTGTATTCATCTCACACAGATAAAGCTTTCTTTACATTGTGAAGCTTAGAAACTCCGTCATGGATGGAACCATGAAGGGATATTCGGGATCACATTCTGGATTATGGGGAAAAAGGAAATATTGTTAGATAAAAACTGGAGAGAAGCTTTCTGAGAAAATGCTTGGTGATGTGTGGCTTCCACTCAGGGAGTTATACCTTTTTTCTCATAAGACACTGTTTGAACACTGTTCCTGTAAAACTAAAAAGGTGATATTCGGACGACATTGAAGACTATGCTGAAAAGTGAAACGTCGTCATATAAAACCCAGAAAGAAGCATGCCAAGAAACTGCTCTCTGAAATGTCCATTCATCGCACAGAGTTAAAGTTTACTCTACATTTCCCAGTTTGGAAAGTCTGTCTTTGAGGATTCTGTGAAGGGATATTAAGTGGTAACCGGAGGCCTGTGGTGAGCAAGGAAATGTCTTACGTAGAAAACTGGAGAGAAGCTTTCTGAGCAACTGCTTTGTGATGTGTGTATTCATCTCATAGAGTTAAATCATTCTTTGGATTGAGCAGTTTGAAATCACTGTTTCTGTGGAATCTGAGAAAAGACATTTGGGAAAACTCTTTAGAATATCATGAAAAAGAAATACCCTCCAATAAAAAACAGAAGGAAGCTTTTTGTGAAACTGCTCTGTGTCATGTGAATTCCATTCGCACAGTTAAGCTTCTGTTTTCATTAAGCAGTATTCTAACACTGTTTTAGCTTAGTTAGCTAAGGTAGAGTCGGGAGCACTTTGAGACTTATTGTAAAAACTGAAATATCTTCAGATAGAATCTGGAGAGAAGATTTCCAAGCAACTACTTTGTGACGTTTGCATTCCACTCACAGAGTTATACTTTACTTCTCATATAGGAATGGGGAATCCATTTTGGAGAAAAAGCTACCACGGGACATTCGGGAGTATATGGACGGCTATGGTGAAAAAGGAAATATCCTCAGACAAAAACTGAAAAGAAGTTTTCTGTGAAACTGCTTTGTGATAGATATGTTTATTCACCTCGCCTAGATAAAACTTTATTTCTGTTTCATAGTTTTAAATATCCGTCATGGATGGATTTGCAAAAGGACATTCGGGAGGACATTCAGGTCTATGATGAAATAGGAAATATCTTCAGATAAAAACTGGAGAGAAACCTTCTAAGAAACTGCTTTCTGACATATGCAGTCCACTCAGGGAGTTATACCTCTTTTCTCATAAGGCAGTGTTTGAACACTGTTCCTGTAAAACCGAAAAAGTGATATTTCGGAGTGCATTGAAGACTAGGGCAAAAAGTAAAGTATCCACAAATAAAACCCAAAAAGAAGCATTTCAAGGAACTGCTCTCTGATACGTGCATTCATTTCACAGAATTAAAGCTTACTCTACGTTACCCAGTTTGGAAACTCTGTCTTTGTGGAATCTGTGAAGGGATAATAAGTGGCCCCCGGAGGTTTATGAGGAGCAAGAAAATGTCTTCCAATGAAAACTGGAGATAAGCTTCGTGAGCAACTGCTTTATGATGTGTGTATTCGTCTCATAGAGTTAAACCATTCTTTCAATTGAGCAGTTTGAAATCACTATTTTTGTGGAATCTGAGGAAGGACATTTGGGAACGCTCATTAGAATATGGAGAAAGAAATATCCTCTGGTAAAATCCAGAAGGAAGCTTTCTGTGAAACTGCTCTGTGTCATTTTAATTCATCTTGCTCACTTAAGCCTCTTTTTCCATTGAGCAGTTTTCTAACCCTGTTTATGTTTAGCGTGTGAAGGTATATTCAGGAACATTTTGAGGCTTACGGTGAAAAAGGAAATATGTTCAGCCCAAAACTGGAGAGATGCTTTCCGAGGAACTGCTTTGTGAAGTGTGCATTCCACTCACCGTGTTATACTTCTTTTCTCATACAGCATTGGGGAACCCACTTGGAGAAAAATGTACCAAGTGGTATTCGGAAGCATGTTTGTGCCTATGATGAAAAGGGAAATAGCCTCAGACAAATACTGGAAAGAAGCTTTCTGTGTAACTGCTCTGTGATATGTGTATTTGTCTCACATAGATAAAACTTTCATTACATTACACAGCTGGAAACTCTGTCATGGATGGATCCACGAAGGGACTTTTGGGAGCATATTCAGGAATATGGTGAAAAAGGAAATACCTTCAGATAAAAACTGGAAAGAAGCTTTCTGTGCACCTGCTTTTTGCTATATTTATTCGACTCATATTGATTAAACTTTCCTTATATTACACAATTTGGAAACTCCATCATGGACGAATCCGCAAAGGGTCATTCGGGAGCACATTAGGGTCTATGTTGAAAAAGGAGATATCTTCAGTTAAAAACTAAATAGAAGCATTCTGAGAAACTGCTTTGTGATGTGTGCATTCCACTCAGGGTGTTATACCTCTTTTCTCATAAGGCAGTATTGCGCACTGATCCTGTAAAACTGAAAAAATGATATTTTGGAGTGCATTAAGGACTATGGAGAAAAGTGAAATATCCTCAAATAAAATCCAGAAAGAAGCATTCCAAGAAACTGCTCTCTGATATATGCATTCATTTCAGAGAGTTAAAGTTTACTCTACATTTCCCAGTTTGGAAAGTGTGTCTTTGAGGTTTCTGTGAAGGGATATTAAGTGGAGACCAGAGGCCCGTGACGAGCAAGGAAATGTCTTCCATTGAAAACTGGAGAGAAGCTTTCTGAGCAACCGCTTTGTGATGTGTATATTCATCTCATAGAGTTAAATCATTCTTTGGATGGAGCAGTTTGAAATCACTCTTTCTGTGGAACCTGAGAAAGGACATTTGGGAATGCTCTTAAGGATATACTGAAAAAGAAATACCCTCTGATAAAAACCAGAAGGGAGCTATCTGTGAAACTGCTCTCTTTCATGTGCATTCCACTCTCACAGTTAAGCTTCTGTTTTCATTGAGCAGTAATCTAACACTGTTTTAGTTTAGTCAGCTAAGGGATACTCGGGAGCTCTTTGAGGTTTATGGTGAAAACGGAAATATCTTCAGAAAGAAACTGGAGAGATTTCTGAGGAGATGCTTTGTGACGTGTGCATTCCACTCACAGAGTTATACTTTTTTTTCTCATTGAGGATTGTGGAATCCCTTTTGGTGAAAAAGGTACCAGGGGACATTCGGGAGTATATGGACGGCTATGGTGAAAAAGGAAATATCATCAGACAAAAATTGGAAAGAAGCTTTCTATGAAACTGCCTTGTGATAGATATATTTATTAATCTCACATAGATAAAACTTTCTTACTATTACGCAGTTTTGAAACACCGCCATCGACAGCTTCACGAAGGGACATTCAGAAGCACATTCAGGCTTATGGTGAAATAGGAAATATCTTCAGATAAAAAGTGGAGAGAAACTTTCTGAGAAACTACTTGGTGATGTGTGCATTCCACTCAGGGAGTTATAACTTTTTTCTCATAAGGCATTGTTTGAACACTGTTCCTGTAAAACAAAAAGGTGATATTTCGGAGTGCATTGAAGACTATGGTGAAAAGTGATATATCCTCAAATAAATCCCATGAAGAAGCGTTCCAAGAAACTGTTCTTGGATATGTGCAATCAATTCACAGTGGCAAAGCTTCCTCTACATTGCCCAGTTTGGAAATTCTGTCTTTGGGAAATCTGCGAAGGGATATTTAGTGGCGCCCGGAGGCCTGTGGTGAGCAAGGAAATGTCTTCCGTTGAAAACTGGAGAGAAGTATTCTGAGCAACTGCTTTGTGATGTGTGTATTCATATCATACAATTAAATCATACTTTGGATAGAGCAGTTTGAAATCACTGTTTCTGTGGAATCTGAGGATGGGCATTTGTTAACGCTCTTTAGAATATGGAGAAAGAAATACCCTCAGATAAAAAAAATGAAGGAAGCTTTCTGTGAAACTACTATGTGTTGTGTGAATACCTCTCGCTCAGTTAAGCTTCTCTTTTCATTGAGCTATTTTCTAACACTGTTTATGTTTAGCGTGTGTAGGGATATTCGGGAGTGCTTTGAGGCTTACGTGAAAAGGAAGCATGTTCAGATAGAAACTGTAGAGAAGCTTTCCGAGGAACTGCTTTGTGACTTGGGCATTCCATTCACAGTGTTATAACTGTCTTCTCACAAGGCATCAGGGAAACCCTTTTGGAGAAAAAGGTACCAAGAGATATTTGGGGGCATATTAACACCTATGGTGAAAAGGGAAATAGCCTCAGACAGAAACTGGGAAAAAGCTTTCTGTGAAACTGCTCGGTGCTATGTGTATTCATCTCACATAGATAAAGCTTTCTTTACATTATGCAGTTTGTACTCTCCATCATGCAGGGATCCACGAAGGGACATTCGGTAGCAAATTCAGGTATATGGTGAAAAAGGAAATATCTTCAGATAAAAACTGAAAAGAAGCTTTCTGTGAATCTGTTTTTTGCATTGTTTACTCATCTCACATAGATAAAGCTGTCTTTATATTACATAGCTTGGAAATCCGTCATGAATGGATCTGAGAAGGGATATTCAGGATCACTTTTGGGCCCATGGTGAAAAAGGAAATATCATCAGATAAAAACGGGAGAGAAGCTTTCTGAGAAAGTGCTTTGTGATGTGTGCATTCCACTCAGGGAGGTATACCTCTTTTCTAATAAGGCAGTGTTTGAACACAGTTCCTGTAAAATCAAAAATGTGATATTTCGGAGTGCATAAAGGACCATGGAGAAAAGTTAAATATCCTCAAATAAAACCCAGAAAGAAGCATTCCAAGAAACTACCCTCTGACAAAGTGCATTCATTTCACACAGTTAAAGTTTACACTATATTGCTCAGTTTGGAAACTCTGTCTTTGAGGAATCTGCCAAAGGATATTAAGTGGTGCCCGGAGGCCTGTAGTGAGCAAGGAAACGTCTTCCATTGAAAACTGGAGAGAAGCTTTCTGAGCAACTGCTTTGTGACGTGTGTATTGATCTCATAGAGTTAAATCATTCTTTGGATTAAGCAGTTTGAAATCACTGTTTCTCTGGAACCTGAGAAAGGACATTTGGGAATGCTCTTCACGATATGGAGAAAGAAATGTCCTCACATAAAAACCAGAAGGTAGCTGTCTGTGAAACTGTTATTTGTCATAGGAGTTCCTCTCACTCAGTTAAGCTTCTCTTTTCATTGAGCAGTATTCTAGCACTGTTTCAGTTTAGTCAGCTAGGGGATACTTGGGAGCGCTTTGAGGCTTATGTTGAAAATGGAAATATCTACAGATAGAAACTGGAGAGAATATTTCCGAGGAGCTGCTTTGTGACGTGTATATTCCACTCACAGAGTTATAGGTCACTTCTCAGAGACGATTGGAAATCCCTTTTGGAGGAAAAGCTACCAGGGGACCTTTGAGTGTATATGGACGGCTATGGTGAAAATGGAAATATCCTCAGACAAAAACTGGAAAGAAGCTGTCAGTGAAACTGCTTTGTGATATATATGTTTATTCATCTCACATAGATAAAACTTTCTTTATATTACTCAGTTTGGAAACTCCGTCATGGACGAATCCGCTAAGGGACATTTGGGAGCCCATTCAGGACTATGTTGAAACAGGTAATTTCTTCAGATAAAAACTGGAGAGAAGCTTTCTGAGAAACTGCTTTGTGATGTGTGCATTCCACTCGGGGAGTAGTACCTCTTTTCTCATAAGGCAGTGTTTGAACACTGCTCCTGTAAAATGAAAAAATAATATTTTGGAGTGCATTGAAGACGATGGCAAAAAGTGATATATCCTCAAATAAAACCCAGAAAGAAGCATTGCAAGAAACTGTTCTCGGTTATGTGCATTCATTTCACAGAGGTAAAGCTTACACTACATTGAGCAGTTTGGAAATTCTGTCTTTGAGAAATCTGCAAAGGGATAAATAGTGGTGCCTGGAGGCCTGTGGTGAGGAAGGAAACATCTTCCGTTGAAAACTGGAGAGATGTATTCTGAGCAACTACTTGGTGATGTGTGTATTCATCTCATTGAATTAAATCATACTTTGGATTAAGCAGTTTCAAATCACTGTTTCTGTGGAATCTGAGGAAGGACATTTGGGAACACCCTTTAGACTATGGAGAAAGAAATACCCTCAGATAAAATAAAAGAAGGAAGCTTTCTGTGAAACTACTATGTGACATGTGAATATCACTCGCTCAGTTAAGCCTCTCTTTTCATTGAGCAGTTTTCTAACCCTGTTTATGTTTAGCGTGTGAAGGGATATTTGGGAGCACTTTGAGGCTTATGGTGGAAAAGGAAATATGTTCAGACCGAAACTGGAGAGAAGCTTTCTGAGGAACTGCCTTGTGATGTGTGCATTCCACTCACAGTGTTATACCTCTCTTCTCATACAGTATCAGGGAAATCCTTTTATAGAAAAAGGTACCAAATGATATTCGGGAGCATGTTGATGCCTATGGTGAAAAGGGAAATTGCCTGACACAAAAACTGGAAAGAATCTTTCTTTGAAACTGCTCTGTGATATTTGTATTCATCTCACATAGATAAAGCTTTCTTTACATTTCGCAGCTTGGAAACTCTGTCATGGACGGATCCACAAAGGGATATTCAGGAGCATATTCAGGACTATGGTGAAAAAGGAAATATCTTCAGATAAAAATTGGAAAGAAGATTTCTGTGAATCTGCCTTTGCTATGTTTCCTCATCTCACATAGATAAAGCTTTCTTTACATTACACAGCTTGGAAACTCCGTCATGGATGGATCCGTGAAGGGATATTCAGGATCACATTTGGGCCTATGGTGAAAAAGGAAATATCGTCAGATAAAAGCTGGAGAGAAGCTTTCTGAGAAATTGCTTGGTGATGTGTGCATTCCACTCAGGGAACTATACCTTTTTGTCATATGGCACTGTTTGAACACTGTTCCTGTAAAACTAAAAAAGTGACATTTTGAGCACATTGAAGACTATGGCAAAAAGTGAAATGTCGTCCAATAAAATCTAGAAAGAAGCATTCCAAGAAACGGTTCTCTGATATGTGCATTCATTTCACAGAGTGAAAGCTTACTCTACATTTCCCAGTTTGGAAAGTCTGCCTTTGAGGATTTTGTGAAGGGATATTAAGTTGCAACTGGAGGCCTGTGGTGAGCATGGAAATGTCTTTCATTGAAAATTGGACAGAAGCTGAGCAACTCTTTTGTGTTGTTTGTATTCATCACATAGAGTTAAATCATTCTTCGGATTGAGCAGTTTGAAATCAGTGTTTCTGTGGAATCGGAGAAAGGACATTTGGGAATGCTCTTTAGAATATCCTGAAAAAGAAATAACCTCAGAGAGAAACCCGAAGGAAGCTTTCTGTGAAACTGCTCTGGCGTCATGTGAACTCTGTTTGAACAGTTATGCTACACTTTTCATTGAGCAGTATTCTACCACTGTTTTTGTTTAGTCTGCAAAGGGATATTCGGCAGTGCTTTGAAGCTTATGGTGAAAAAGGGAATATCTTCAGATAGAAACTGGAGAGAAGCTTTCCGAGGAGCTGCTTTGTGATGTGTGCATTCCTCTCACAGAGTTACACTTTTCTTCTCATAGAGGATTGTGGAATCCCTTTTGGAGAAAAAGCTACCAGGGGACATTCGGGAGTATACGGAGGGCTATGGTGAAAAAGGAAATATCCTCAGACAAAAACTGGAATGAAGCTTTCAGTGAAACTGCTTTGTGATAGATATGTTTATTCATCTCACATACATAAAACTTTCTTTCTATTATGCAGTTTTGAAACGCCATCATGGACAGATTCACGAAGGGACATTCGGGAGCACATTCAGGGCTATGGTGAAAAGGAAATATCTTCAGATAAAAACTGGAGAGAAGCATTCAGAGAAACCGCTTTGTGATGTGTCCATTCCACACAGGGAGTTATACCTCTTTTCTCATAAGACAGTGTTTGAAAACTGTTTCTGTAAAACCGAAAAAGTGATATTTCAGAGCGCATTGAAGACTACGATGAAAAGTGAAATATCCTCAAATAAAACCCAGAAAGAAGCGTTTCCAGAAACTGCTCTCTGATATGTGCACTAATTCCACAGTGTAAAAGCTTAGTCTACGTTGCCCAGTTTCAAAACTTTGTCTTTGAGGAATCTGTGAAGGGATATTACGTGGTGCCCAGAGGCTTGTGGTGAGCAAGGAAATGACTTCCGATGAAAACTGCAGAGAAGCTTTCTGAGCAACTGCTTCGTGATGTGTGTATTCGTCTCATAGAGTTAAGCCATTCTTTGGATTGAACAGTTTGAAGTCACTGTTTTTGTGGAATCTGAGGAAGGACATTTGTGAACGCTCCTTAGAATATGGAGAATGAAATATCCTAAGTAAAATCCAGAAGGAAGCTTCTGTGAAACTGTTGTGTGTCGTCTTACTTCCTCTTGCTCAGTTAAGCGTCTCTTTTCGTTGAGTAGTTTTCTAACGCTGTTTATGTTTAGCATGTGAAGGATTATTCGGGAGCACTTTGAGGCTTACGGTGAAAAAGGAAATTTGTTCAGTCTGAAACTGGAGAGAAGCTTTCAAAGGAACTGCTTTGTAACATGTGCATTCCACTCACAATGCTATACCTCTCTTCTCATACAGCATCGGGGAAACCCTTTTGGAGAAAAAGGTACCAAGTGATATTCAGGAGCTTGTTGATACCTGTGGTGAAAAGGGATATAGCCTCAGCCAAAAACTGGAAGGAACTTTCTGTGAAACTTCTCTGTGATATGTGTATTCATCTCACATAGATCAAGCTTTCTTTACACTACACAGCCTGGAAACTCTCTAATGGAAGGATCCACGAAGGGACATTTGGGATCACATTCAGAACTATGGTGAAAAAGGAAATATCTTCAGATAAAAACTGGAAAGATGCTTTCTCTGAGTCTGCTTTTCGTTATGATTATTCATCTCACATAGATAAAACTTTCGTTACTTTATGCAGCTTGGAAACTCTGTCATGGAAGGATCCGCGAAGGGATATTTGGAATCACATTTGGGCCTATGGTGAAAAAGGAAATATCATCAGATAAAAACTGGAGGGAAGTTTTCTAAGAAACAGTTTGGTGATGTGTGTATTCCACTCTGGGAGATTTACTTTTCTTCTCATAAGACACTGTTTATACACTGTTCCTGTAAAACTAAAAAGCAATATTCGGAGCATATTCAAGACTATGACGAAAAGTTAAATGTCATCAAATAAAACCCAGAAAGAAGCATTCCAAGTATCTGTTCTCTGACATGTGCATTCATTTCAGAGAGTTAAAGCTTACTCTACATTTCCTAGTTTGGAAAGTTTGTCTTTGAGGATTCTGCGAAGGGATATTAACTGGCGACCGGACACCTGTAGTAAGCAAGGAAATGTCTTCCACAGAAAACTGGAGAGACGTTTTCTGAGCAACTGCTTTGTGATGTGTGTATTCATCTCATAGAGTTAAATCATTCTTTGGCTTGAATAGTTTAAAATCACTCTTTCTGTGGAACCTGAGAAAGGATATTTGGGAACGCTCTTAAGAATGTCTTGAAAAAGAAATACCCTCTGATAAAAACCAGAAGGAATCTTTCTGTGAAACTGCTCTGTATCATGTGAATTCCACTCACACAGTTAAGCTTCTGTTTTCATTGAGCAGTATTCTACCATTGTTTTAGTTTAGTCAGCTAAGGGATACACGGGAGTGGTTTGACTCTTATAGTGAAAACGGAAATATCTTCAGCTAGAAACTGGAGAGAAGCTTTCTGAGGAGCTGCTTTGTGACATGTGCATTCCACTCACAGAGTTATACGTCACTTCTCACAGAGGATTGGGGAATCCCTTTTGGAGAAAATTCTACCAGGCGACATTCACGACCATGTGGATGTCTATGGTGAAAAAGGAAATATCGTCAGACAAAAACTGGAAAGAAGATTTCTGTGAAACTTCTCTGTGATAGATATGTTTATTCATCTCACATAGACAAAACTTTCTTTCTATTACGCAGTTTTGAAATGACGTCATGGACGGATTCACGAAGGGACATTTGGGAGCACACTCAGGCCTATGGTGAAATAGGAAATATCTTCTGATAGAAACTGGAGAGAAGCTTTCTGAGAAACTTCTTTGCGATGTGTGCATTCCACTCAGGGAGTTTTACCTGTTTTCTCATAAGGGATCGTTTGTACACTGTTCCTGTAAAACCGAAAAAGTAATAATTCGGAGCACATGGAAGACTATGGCGAAAAGTGAACTATCCTCAAATAAAACTCAGAAAGAAGCATTCCAAGAAACTACTCTCTGATATTTGCATTCATTTCAGAGAGTTAAAGCTCACTCTACGTTGCCCTGTTTGGAAACTCTCTCTTTGAGGAATCTGTGAAGGGATATTAAGTGGCGCCCACAGGCTTGTGGTGAGCAAGGAAACGACTTCCGATGAAAACTGGAGAGAAGGTTCTCAGCAACTGGTTTGTGATGTGTGTATTCATCTCATAGAGTTAAACCATTCTTTGGATTGAGCAGTTTGAAATCACTGTTTTTGTGGAATCTGAGGATGGACATTTGGGAACGCTCCTTAGAATATGGAGAAGGAAGTATCCTCAGGAAAAATCCAGAAGGAAGCTTTCTGTGAAACTGCTCTGTGTCATCTTAATTCCTCTCACTCAGTTAAGCCTCTCTTTTCATTGAGCAGTTTTCTAACACTGTTTATGTTTAGTATGTGAAGGGATATTCGGGAGTGCTTTGAGACTTACGGTGAAAAAGGAAATATGTTCAGACCGAAACTGGAGAGAAGCTTTCCGAGGACCTGCTTTGTGATGTGTGCATTCCACTCACAGTGTTATACCTCCCTTCTCATACAGCATCAGGGAATCCCTTTTGGAGAAATAGGTACGAAGGGATACTGGGGAGCATATTGACGCCTATTGTGAAAAGGGAAATAGCCTCAGGCAAAAACTGGAAAGAAGTTTTCTGTGAAACTGCTTGGTGATATGTGTATTCATGTCACATAGTTAAAGCTTTCTTTACAATAGGAAGCTTGCAAACTCTGTCATGGAAGGATTCGCGAAGAGACATTTGGGACCACATTCAGGACTATGGTGAAAAAGGAAATATCTTCAGATAAAAACTGGAAAGAAGCTTTCTGTGAATCTGTTTTTTGCTACGTTTATTCATCTCACGTAGATAAAGCTTTATTTACATTACACAGCTTGGAAACTCTGTCATGGACGGATCCGTGAAGGGCATTCAGGAGCACATTCATGACTATGGTGAAGAGGGAAATAAGTTCAGGAATAAAACAGAAGGAAGCTTTGTGTGAAACTGCTCTGTGTTGTATGAATTGCACGCACACAATTAAGCTTCTATTTGCATTGAGTAGTATTCTAACACTGTTTATGTTTAGCGTCCGAAGGGATTTTTGGAGTGCTTTGAGGTTCACGGTGAAAAAGGAAATATGTTCAGATAGAAACTGGAGAAAAGCATTCCGAGGAACTGCTTTGCAACGTGTGTATTCCACTTACAGTGTTATTCCTCTCTTCTCATACAGCATCAGGGAAATCACTTTGGGGAAAAATTTATCAAGGGATATCCGGGAGCATATTGATGCCTATTGTGAAATGGGAAATAACCTCAGACAAAAACAGGAAAGAAGCATTCTGTGAAACTGCTCTGTAATATATCTATTCACCTCACATAGATAAAGCTTCCTTTACAGTACGCAGATTGGAAACTCCATCATGGACGGATCCACGAAGGGACATTTGGGAGCACATTCAGGCCTACAGTGAAAAAGGAGATATCTTCAGATAAAAACTGGATAGAAGCTTTCTGAGAAAATGCTTTGTGATGCGTGCATTCCACTCAGGGAGTTATACCTCTTTTCCCATAAGGCAGTGTTTGAACACTGTTCCTGTAAAACCGAAAAAGTTATATTTCATAGCGATAGAAGACTATGGCGAAAACTGAAATATCCTGAAATAAAACAAAGAAAGAAGCGTTCCAAGAAACTCCTTTCTGACGTGTGCATTTATTTCAGAGAGTTAAAGCTTACTCTACAACTCCCAGTTTTTAAAGTCTGTCTTTGAAGATTGTGCGAAGGAATATTAAGTGGCGACTGGAGGCCTGTGGCAAAAAGGATATGTCTTTTGCTGAACACTGTAGAAAACCTTTCAGAGCAACTGCTTTGTGATGTGTGAATTCATCTCATAGAGTTAAATCATTCTCTGGAATGAACAGTTTGAAATCATTCTTTCTGTGGAACCTGAGAAAGGACATTTGGGAACGCTCTTAAGAATATGCTGAAAAAGAAATACCCTCCAATAAAAACCAGAAGGAAGCTTTCTGTGAAACTGCTCTGTGTCATGTGAATTTCACTCACACAGAAAAGCTTCTGTTTTCATTGAACAATATCCTAACACTGTTTTAGTTTAGTCAGCTAAGGGATACTCGGGAGCGCATTGAGGTTTATGGTCAAAACGGAAATACCTTCAGATAGTAACTGAAGAGAAGATTTCCGAGGAGCTGCTTTGTGATGTGTGCATTCCACTCACAGAGTTATACTTTTCATCTTATAGAGGATTGGGGAATCCCTTTTGGTGAGAAAGCTACCAGGGGACATTCGGGAGTATACGGATGGCTATGGTGAAAAGGGAAATATCCTCAGGCAAAAACAGAAAGGAAGCTTTCTGTGTAATTGCTTTCTGATAGATATGTTTATGTATTTCACATAGATAAAATTGTCTTTATATTATGCACTTTGGAAACTCCGTCATGGACGGATCCGTGAAGGGACATTTGGAAGCACATTCAGGACTACGGTGAAAAAGGAAATATGTTGAAATAAAAACTGTAAAGAAGCTTTCTGTATATCTGATTTTTGCTGTGTTTATTCATCTCACATAGATAAATCTTTCTTTACATTATGCAGCTTGGAAACTCCATCATGGACGGATCCACAAAGGCACATTCGGGTGCAGATTCAGCACTATGGTTAAAAAGGAAATATCTTCAGATAAGAAACGGAAGGAAGCTTTCTGAGAAATCACTTTGTGATGTGTGCATTAAACTCAGGGAATTATACCTCTATTCTCATTAGGCAGTGTTTTAACACTTTTCTTGTAAAACTGAAAAAGTGATATTTCACAGCGTGTTGAAAACTATGGCGAAAATTTAACTATCCTTAAATAAAAACGAGAAAGAAATGTTACAAGAAACTGCTCTCTGATATGTGCATTCAGTTCACAGAGCTGAACCTAGCTCTTCATTGCCCAGTTGGGAAACTCTGTCGTTGAGGAATCTGTGAATGGATTTTTAGTGGCACCTGGATGCCTGTGATGAGCAAGGAACATCTTCCGTTGAAAACTGGGGAGAAGCTTTCTGAGCAACTGCTTTGTAACTTGTGTAGTCATTACATAGAGTTAAATCATTCTTGGGATTCAGCAGTGTGAAATCACTGTTTCTGTGGAATCTGATGAAGGACATTGGGGAATGCTCTTTAGAATATGGAGAAAGAAATATCCTCAGATAAAAACCAGAAGGAAGCTTTCTGTGAAACTGGTATGTGTGGTGTGAATTCCTCTCGCTCAGTTAAGCTTCTCTTTTCATTGAGCAGTTTTCTAACACTGTTTTTGTTTAGCGTGCAAAGGGATATTAAGGAGCTCTTTGAGTCTTGCAGTGAAAAAGGAAATATGTTCAGATAGAAACTGGAGAGAAGCTTTCTGAGTATCTGCTTTGTGACGTGTGCATTCCACTCACAGTGTTATACCTCTGTTCTCATATGGCATCGGTGAAGCCCTTTTGGAGGAAAAGGTACGAAGGTATATTTGGGAGCATATTGACGCCTATGGGGAAAAGGGAAATAGCCTCAGAGAAAAAGAGAAAAAAAGATTTCTGTGAAACTGTTCTATACTATGTGTATTCATCTCACATAGATAAAGCTTTCATTACATTATGCAGTTTGGAAACTCTGGCATGGACGGATCCTCAAAGGATCCAGGTCTAGGGTAAAAAAGGAAATATCATCAGATAAAAAAGGCAAAGAAGATTTCCGTGAACCTGCTTTTTTCTATGTGTATTAATCTCACATACATAAAGCTTTTTTATGTTACACAGCTTGGAAACTAAGTCATGGACTGATCCGAGAAGGGACATTTGGGAGCACATTCAGGACTCTGGTGAAAAAGGAAATATCTTCAGATAAAAACTGGAAAGAAGCATTGTGGGAATCTGCTTTTTGCTATGTTTATTCATTTCACATAGATAAAGCTTTCTTTACATTATGCAGCTTGGAAACTCCATCATGGACTGATCCACGAAGGGACATTCAGAAGCACATTCAGGACTATGGTGAAAAAGGAAATATTTTCAGATTAAAACCGGAGAGAAGCTTTCTGAGAAACTGCTTTTTGATGTGTGCATTCCACTCAGGAAGTTTTACCTATTTTCTCATAAGGCAGTGTTTGAACACTGTTCCCGTAAAACAGAGAAAGTGGTATTTCAGAGCGCATTGAAGACTATCTCAAAAAGTGAAATATGCTCAAATAAAACCCAGAAAGAAGCATTCCAAGAAACTACTGTGTGATATGTGCAGTCATCTCACAGGGTTAAAACTTACTCTGTTTTATGAATGAATGCACTATCTTACTCTGTGAGATGAATGCACATATCACACGGTAGTGTGTGATATTGCCCAGTTTGGAAACTCTGTATTTGAGGAATCTGCATAGGGATATTAAGTGGTGCCCGGAGGCCTGTGTTGAGCAAGGAAATGTCTTCCATTGAAAACTGCAGAGAAGCATTCTGAGCCGCTGCTTTGGGATGTGTGTATTCATCTCATAGAGTTAAATCATTCTTTCGATTGAGCAGTTTGAAATCTCTGTTTCTGTGGAACCTGAAAAAGGACATTTGGAAATGCTCCTTAGAATATGCTGAAAAAGAAATACCCTCAGATAAAAATCATAAGGAAACTTTCTGTGAAACTCTTCTGTCTAGTGTGAATTCCACTCACTCAGTTCAGCTTCCCATTTCATTGAACAGTATTCTAACACTGTTTCTCTTTAGTCTGTGAAGGGAATTTCGGGGACACTTTGAGGCTTATGGTGAAAACAGAAATATCTTCTGATAGAACTGGAGAGAAGCTTTCCGAGGAGCTGCTTTGTGACGTGTGCACTTCACTCAAAGAGTTATACCTTCCTTCTCATAGATTATTGGGGATTCCCTTTTGGAGAAAAAACTTCCATGGGACTTTCGGGAGTATATGGATGGCTATGGTTAAAAAGGAAATATCGTCAGACAAAAACTGGAAAGAAGCCTTCTGTGAAAACACTTTGTGATAGATACACTTATTGATCTCACATAGATAAAACCTATTTTATATTATGCAGTTAGGAAACTCCGTCATGGACAGATCTGCGAAGGGACATTCATGAGCACATTCAGGCCTATGGTGAAAAAGGAAATATTTTCAGATAAAAATGGAGGAGAAACTCTGAGAAACTGCTTTGTGAAGTGTGCATTCCACTCAGGGAGTTATACCTCTTTTGTCATAAGGCAATGTTTAAACATTGTTCGTATAAAACCAAAAAAGTGATATTTCAGAGCACTTCAAAGACTATGGCGAAAAGTGAACTATCCTCCATTAAACTCAGAAAGAACTGTTCCAAGAAAATGGTCTCTTATATGTGCATTTATTTCACAGAGATAAAGCTTACTCTATGTTTCCCAGTTTGGAAATTCTCCCTTGAGGGATCTGCTAAGGGATATTAATTGGCACCCAGAGGCCTGTGGTGAGCAAGGAAATGTCTTCTGTTGAAAATTGGAAAGAAGCATTCTGAGGAAATCTTTTGTGATGTTTGTATTCATCTCATAGAATTAAATCATTCTTTGGATTGAGCAGTTTGACATCACTGTTTCTTTGGAGTCTGAGAAAGGTCATTTGGGAACGGTCTTTAAAATATCCTGAATAAGAAATAACCTCAAATAGAAACCAGAAAGAAGCTCTCTGTGAAACTACTCTGTGTCGAGTGAATTCCATTCGCACAGCTAAGCTTCTCTTTTCATTGAGCAGTATTCTAACGCTGTTTTTGTTTAGTCTGTGAAGGGATATTTGGGAGCGCTTTGAGGCTTATGGTGAAAAAGGAAATATCTTCAGATAGAAAATGGAGTGACAATTTCTGAGGTGCTACTTTGTGACGTGTGTATTCCAGTCACAGAATTATACCTTTTTTCTCACAGAGGATTGGGGAATCCATTTTGGAAAGAAAGCTACCAGGGGACATTCGGGAGTATAGGGACAGATATGGTGAAAAAGGAAATATCCTCAGGCAGAAACTGGAAAGAAGCTTTCTGTGAAACTCCTTTGTGATACATATGTTTATTCATTGCACATAGATAAAACTTTCCTTATATTGCACAGTTTGGAAACTCCATCAAGGACGGATCCGCTAAGAGAAATACAGAAGCACATTCAGGCCTATGGTGAAATAGGAGATATCTTCAGATGAAAACTGGAGAGAAGCTTTCTGAGAAACTGGTTTGTGATATGTGCATTCCACTCAGGGAGTTATATTGCTTTTCTCATAAGGCAGTGCTTGAACATTGTTCCTGTAAAACTAAAAAAGTTATATTTCGGAGCGCATGGAAGACTATCTTGAAAAGTGAAATATCCTTAAATAAAACCCATAAAGAAGCGTTCCAAGAAACTGCTCTAACATATCCATTCATTTCAGAGAGTTAAAGCTTACTCTACGTTTCCCAGCTTAGAAAGTCTGTCTTTGAGGATTCTGCGAATGGATATTAAGTGGCAACCCGAGGCCGCAGGCAAGCAAGGAAATGTCTTGCATTGAAAACTGGAGAGAAGCTTTCTGAGCAACTGCTTTTTGATGTGTGTATTTATCTCATAGTGTTAAATCATTCTTTGGATTGAGCAGTTTGAAATCACTCTTTCTATGGAACCCGAGAAAGGACATTTGGGAACGCTCCTAAGAATATGATGAAAAAGAAATACCCTCCGATAAAAATCAGAAGGAAGCATTCTGTGAGACTGCTCTGTGACATTTGAATACCACTCGCACAGTTAATCTTCTGTTTTCATTTAGCAGTATTCTAATAATGTTTTAGTTTAATCAGCTACGGAATACTCGGGAGCACTTTGAGCTTATGGTGAAAACGGAAATATCTTCAGATGGAAACTGTAGAGAAGATTTCATGGAGCTGCTTTGTGACGTTTGCATTCCATTCATAGAGTTATACTTTTCTTCTCATAGAGAATAGGGGAATCCCTTTTGGCGAAAAAGCTACCAGGTGACATTCGGGAGCATATAGACAGCTATGGTGAAAAAGAAAATATCCTCAGACAAATACTGGAAGAAGGTTTCTGTGAAACTCCTTTGTGATAGATATGTTTATTCATCTCAGACAGATAAAACTTCCCTTATATTATGCAGTTTGGAAATTCCGTCATGGATGGATCCACGAAGGGACATTTGGGAGCACATTCAGGCCTACGGTGAAAAAGAGATATCTTCAGATTAAAACTGGATAGAAACTTTCTGAGAAACTGTTTTGTGATGTGTGCATTCCACTCAAGGAGTTATACTTCTTTCCTCATAAGGCAGTGTTTGAACACTGTTCCTGTAAAACTGAAAAAGTAATATTTTGGAGTGCATTTAAGACTATGGCGAAAAGTGAAATATCCTGAAATAAAACCCAGAAAGAAGCGTTCCAAGAAATTGCTCTCTGACATATGCATTCATTTCAGAGACTTAAAGCGTACTCTACATTACCCAGTTTAGAAAGTCTGTCTTTTTTATTTTTTTTAATTTATTTATTATTATTATACTTTAAGTTGTAGGGTACATGTGCATAACGTGCAGGTTTGTTACATATGTATACTTGTGCCATGTTGGTCTACTGCACCCATCAACTCGTCATTTACATCAGGTATAACTCCCAATGTAATCCCTCCCCCCTCCCCCCTCCCCATGATAGGCCCCGGTGTGTGATGCTCCCCTTCCTGAGTCCAAGTGATCTCATTGTTCAGTTCCCACCTATGAGTGAGAACATGCGGTGTTTGGTTTTCTGTTCTTGTGATAGTTTGCTAAGAATGATGGTTTCCAGCTGCATCCATGTCCCTACAAAGGACGCAAACTCATCCTTTTTTATGGCTGCATAGTATTCCATGGTGTATATGTGCCACATTTTAGAAATCAGCGAAGGGATATTAAGTGGCAACCGGAGGCGTGTGGCGAACAAGGAAATGTCTTTTGTTGAAAACTGGAGAGAAGCTCTCTGAGAAACTGCTTTGTGATGTGTGTATTCATCTCATAGAGTTAAATCATTCTTTGGATGGAGCAGTTTGAAATCACTCTTTCTGTGGCACCTAAGAAAGGACATTTGGCTATGCTCTTAAGAATATGCTGAAAAAGAAATACCCTCCGATAAAAAACAGAAGGAAGCCTTCTGTGATACTACTCTATGTCATGTGAATTCCACTTGGACAGTTAAGCTTCTGTTTTCATTGAGCAGTATTCTAACACTGTTTTAGCTTAGTTAGCAAAGGGAGAGTCGGGAGTGCTTTGAGGCTTATGGTGAAAACAGAAATATCTTCAGATCGAAACTGGAGAGAAGATTTCAGAGAAACTACTTTGTGACGTGTGCATTCCACTCACAGAGTTATACTTTACTTCTCATAGAGGATTGGGGAATCCCTTTTGGAGAAAAAGTTACCAGGGGACATTAAGGAGCATATGGACGGCTATGGTTGAAAAGGAAATATGCTCAGACAAAAACTGGAAAAAAGATTTCTGTTAAACTGCTTTGTGATACATATGTTTATTCATTGCACATAGATAAAACTTTCCTTATATTGCACAGTTTGGAAACTCCATCAAGGACGGATCCGCTAAGAGAAATACAGAAGCACATTCAGACCTACAGTGAAAAAGGAGATATCTTCAGATAAAAACTGGATAGAAGCTTTCTGACAAAGTGCTTTGTGATGTGTGCATTCCACTCAGGGAGTTATACCTCTTTTCTCATAAGGCAGTGTTTGAACACTGTTCCTGTAAAATTGAAAAAGTGATATTTCAGACGTTATTGAAGACAATGGTGAAATGTGAAATATTCTCAAATAAAACCCAGAGACAAGAGTTCCAAGATACTGCTCCCTGATATGTGCATTCATTTCACAGAGTAAAGCTTACTCTACGTTGCACAGTTTGGAGACTCTGTCTTTGAGGAATCTGTGAAGGGATATTAAGTGATGCCTGGAGGCTTCTGGTGAGCAAGGAAACGTCTTCTGATGAAAACTGGAGAGAAGCTTTCTTAGCAATTGCTTTGTGATGTTTGTATTCGTCTCATAGAGTTAAACCATTCTTTGGATTGAGCAGTATGAAATCCCTGTTTCTGTGGAATCTGAGGAAGGACATTTGGGAACGCTCACTAGAATATGGATAAAGAAATATCCTCAGGTAAAACCCGGAATGAAGCTTTCTCTGAAACTGCTCTATGTCGTCTGAATTCCTCTCGCTCAGTTAAGCCTCTCTTTTCATTGAACAGTGTTATAATCCTGTTTATGTTTAGCATGGAAACGGATATTCGGGAGCGGTTTGGGGCTTAGAGTGAAAAAGGAAATATGTTCTGATAGAAACTAGAGGGAAGCTTTCTTAGGAGCTGCTTTTTGCCGTGTGCATTCCAGTCACAGTGTTATACCTCTCTTCTCATACAGCATTGGGGAAACCCTTTGGGAGAAAACGGTACCAAGTGATATTCGGAGCATATTGATGCCTACGGTGTAAAGGGAAATAGCCTCAGACAAAAACTGGAAAAAATCTTTCTGTGAAACTGCTCTGTGATATGTGCATTCATCTCACATAGGTAAAGCTTTCTTTACATTACACTGCTTGGAAACTCTGTCCTGGACGGATCCACGAAGGGACATTCAGGAGCACATTCAGGACAATGGTGAAAAAAGAAATATCCTCAGATAAAAACTAGAAAGAAGTTTTCTGTGAATCTGCATTTTGCTATGTTTATTCATCACACATATATAAAGCTTTCTTTACCTTATGCAGCTTGGAAATTCCGTCATGGATGGATCTGCAAAGGGATATTCGGGATCACATTTGGGCCAAGGGTGAAAAAGGAAATATCGTCAGATGAAAACTGGAGAGAAGCTTTCTGAGAAACTGCTTTGTGATGTGTGCATTCCACTCTGGGAGTTATACCTCGTTTCCTACAAGGCAGTGTTTCAACACTGTTCCTGTAAAACTGAAAAAGTGATATTTCATGCGCCTTGAAGACTATGGTGAAAAATGAAATATAATCAAATAAAACCGAGAAAAAAGCGTTCCAGGAATCTGCTCTCTGATATGTGCATTCATTTCACAGACTTAAAGCTTACTCTACATTGCCCAGATTGGAAACTCTGTCTTTCATTAATCTGTGAAGGGGTAGTAAGTGGCACCCGGAGGCCTGTGTTGAGCAAGGAAATGTCTTCTGTTGAAAACTGGAGAGAAGCTTTGTGAGCAACTGCTTTGTGATGTGTGTATTCATCTCAGAATTAAATCATTCTTTGGATTGAGCACGTTGAAATCACTGTTTCTGTGGAAGCTGAGAAAGGACATTTGGGAATGCTCTTAAACATATGTTGAAAAAGAAAGACCCTCAGATAAAAACCAGAAGGAGGCATTCTGTGAAACTGTTCTGTGTCATATGAATTCCACTCACACAGTTAAGCTTCTGTTTTCATTGAGCAGTATTCTAACACTCTTTTAGATTAGTGTCCTAAGGGATATTCGGGAGTGCTCTGAGATTTATGGTGAAAATGGAAATATCTTCAGATAGAAACTGGAGAGAAGCTTTCTGAGGAGCTGCTTTGTGACTTGTGCATTGCACTCACAGAATTATACCTTTCTTCTAATACAGAATCGTAGAAACCCTTTTGGAGAAAAGGTACCAAGGGATAACCGGGAGCCTATTGACGCGTATGGTGAAAACGGAAATAGCCTCAGACAAAAACTGGAAAGAAGCTTTCTGTGAAACTGCTCCGTGCTATGTGTACTCATCTCACATACATAAAGCTTTCTTTACATTACGCAGCTTGGAAACTCTGTCATGGATGGATCCATGAAGGGAAAATCGGGAGCACATTCAGGACTATGGTGAAAAAGGAAAGGTACCCAGACAAAAACTGGAAAGAAGATTTCTGTGAAACTGCTTCATGATAGATATGTTTATTCATATCACATATATAAACTTTTCTTTATATTATGCAGTTTGTAATCTCCATCACGGACGAATCTGCGAAGGGACATTCGGGAGCACATTCAGGCTTATGATGAAAAAGGAAATATCTGTAGATAAAAACTGGAGAGAAGCTTTCTGAGAAACGCTTTGTGATCTGTGCATTCCACTCAGGGACTTATACCTCTTTTCTCATAAGGCAGTGTTTGAACACTGTTCCTGTAAAACCAAAAAAGTTATATTTCGGAGCACCTTGAAGACTATGGCAGAAAGGGAAATATCCTCAGATAAAACCCAGAAAGAAGCGTTCCAAGAATCTGCTCTCTGATTTGTGCATTCATTTCACAGAGTTAAAATTTACACTACGTTGCCCAGTTTGGAAATTCTGTCTTTGAGGAATCTGTGAAGGGATAGTAAGTGGCGCCCGGAGGCATATGGTAAGCAAAGAAATGTCTTCCAATGAAAACTGGACTGAAGGCCTCTGAGTTACTGCTTTGTGATGTGTGTATTCATCTCATAGAGTTAAATCTTTCTTTGGATTAAGTACTTTGAAATCACTGTTCCTGTGAAATCTGAGAAAGGACATTTGGGAATGCTCTTTAGAATATGCTGATCAGGAAATACCCTCAGAGAAAAAGCAGAAAGAAGCTTTCTGTGAAACTGCTCTGTGTCGTTTGAATTAAACTCGCACACTTCAGCTTCTCTTTTCATTGAGCTGTGTTCTAACACTGTGTTTAGTCTTCGAAGTGATATTCAGAAGTGCTTTGAGGCTTATGGTGAAAACGGAAATATCTTCAGAAAGAAACTGGAGAGCTTTCCGAGGAGCTGCTTTGGGACGTGTGCATTCCACTCACAGAGTTATGCCTTTCTTCTCATAGAGGAATGGGGAATCCCTTTTGGAGAAAAAGCTACCAAGGGACGTTCAGGGGTATACGGATGGCTACGTTGAAAAAAGAAATATCCTCAGACCAAAACTGGAAAGAAACTTTCTGTGAAACTGCTTTGTGATAGATATGTGTATTCATCTGACATAGATAAAACTTTCTTTATATTATGCAGTTTGGAAACTCCATTATGCAATGATCTGCAAAGGGACATTCGGGACACCTTCATGCCTATGGTGAAAAAGGGAATCTCTTCAGATAAAAACAGGAGAGAAGCTTTCTAATAAACTGCTTTGTGATGTGTGCATTCCACTCAGGGAGTTATACATCTTTTCCCATAGGGCAGTGTTTGAACACTGTTCCTGAAAAATCAAAAAATGATATTTCAGAGCGCTTTGAAGACTATGGTGAAAAGTGCAATATCCTCAGATAAAACCCAGAAAGAAGCGTTCCAAGAAACTGCTCTCTGATATGAGCATTCATTTCCCAGAGATAAAGCTTACTCTACATTACCCAGTTTGGAAAATCTGTCTCTGAGGAATCTGTGAAGGGATATTTAGTGGTACCCAGAGGCCTGTGGTGGACAATGACATGTCTTCTGATGAAAACTGTAGAGAAACTTTCTGAGCTACTGCTTTGTGATGTGTGTGTTCATGTCATAGAGTTAAACCATTGTTTGGATTGAGCAGTTTGAAATCACTGTTTCTGTGGAATCTGAGGAGGAATATCTGGGAACTCTCTTTAGAGTATGGAGAAAGAAATATCCTCAGATAAAAAGCAGAAGGAAGCTTTCTGTGAAACTGCTTTGTGTCATGTGAATTCCTTTTGCTCAGTTAAGCTTCTCTTTTTCATTGAGCAGTTTTCTAACTCTGTGTTTAGTCTGCGAAAGGATATTCGGCAGCACTTTGAGGCTTATGGTGAAAACGGAAATATCTTCAGATAGAAACTGGAGAGAAACTTTCAGAGGAGCTGCTTTGTGATGTGTGCATTCCACTCACAGAGTTATACCTTCCTTCTCATAGAGGACTGGAGAATCCCTCTTGGAGAAAAGGCTAAATAGGGACCTTCGGGAGTATATGGACGGCTATGGTGAAAAAGGAAATATCCTCAGACAAAAACTTGAAAGTCACTTTCTATGAAAATGCTTTGTGATACATATGTTTATTCATCTCACAGAGATAAAACTTTATACTACACAGTTTGGAAACTCCATCATGGAAGAATCAGCGAAGGGACATTGGGCAACACATTAAGGCCTTTGGTGAAAAAGGAAATATCTTCAGATAAAAACTGGAAAGAAGTTTTCTGAGAAACTGCTTTGTGATGTGTGCATTCCATACAGGGAGTTATACCTCTTATCTCCTAAGGCAGTGTGTGAACACTGCTCCTTTAAAACCGAAAAAGTGATATTTTGGTGCACATTTAAGACTAGTGCGAAAAGTGAAATATCCTCAAATAAATCTCAGAAAGAAGCGTTCCAAGAAACTGCTCTCTAATATGTACATTCATTTCACAGAGTTAAAGCTTACTCTAAATTGCCCTGTTTGGAAACTCTGTCTTTGAGGAATCTGTGAAGGGATATTCAGTGGCGCCCAGAGGCCTGTGGTGAGCAAGGAAATGTCTTCCAATGAAAACAGGAGAGAAGCTTTCTGAGCAACTGCTTTGTGGTGTGTGTATTCATTTCATAGAGTTAAGCTATTCTTTGGATTGAGCAGTTTGAAATAACTGTTTCTGTGGGATCTGAGGTAGGACATCTGAGAACGCTCCTAGAATATGAAGAAAGAAATATCTTCAGATAAAAACCAGAAGAAAGCTTTCTGTGAAACTGCTATGTGTCGTGGGAATTTCTCTTCCTCAGTTAAGCTTCTCTTTTCATTGAGAAGTTTTCTAACACTGTTTATGTTTAGCGTGTGAAGGGATATATGGGAGCACTTTGAGGCTTATGGTGAAAAAAGAAAATATATTCAGATAGAAACTGGAGAGAAACATTCCATGAAACTGTTTTGTGACGTGTGCATTCCACTCACAGTGTTATACCTCTCTCTCATACAATATCGGGGAACCCTTTCTGTGATACTGTTCTGTGATATGTGTATTCATCTCACATAGATAAGTTTTCTCTACATTACACAGCTTGGAAACTCTGTCATGGATGAATTCGAGAAGTGATATTCGGGAGCACATTTAGGACTATGTTGAAAAAGGAAATATCTTCAGATAAAACTGGAAAGAAATTTTCTGTGAATTTTCTTTTTGTTATGTTTATTCATCTCACATAGATAAAACTTCCTCTATATTACGCAGTTTGGAAAATCTGTCATGGACGGGTCCGTGATGGGATATTTGAAAGTGCTCAGGCCTATGGTGAAAAAGGAAATTTCTTCAGAAAAAAAAATGGAGAGAAGCTTTTTGAGAAACTACTTTGTGATGTGTGCATTCCACTCAGGGAATATTACCACTTTTCTCATGAGGCAGTGTTTGAACACTGTTCCTGTAAAACGAAAAAGTGATATTTCGGAGTGTATTGAAGACTCTGGCGAAAAGTGATATATCCTCAAATAAAACCCAGAAAGATGCATTCAAAGAAGCTGCTCTCGGATATGTGCATTCATTTCAAAGAGGTAAGTCTTACTCTACATTGGCCAGTTTGTAAACTCTGTCTTTCAGTAATCTGCGAAGGGATATTCAGTGTCGCCCGGAGGCCTGTAGTGAGCAAGGAAATGTCTTCTGATGAATACTGGAGAGAACTTTCTGAGCAACTGCTTTGTGATGGTGTATTCATCTCATAGAGTTAAATCATTCTTTGGACTGAACAGTTTGAAATCACTGCTTCTGTGGAATCTGAGGAGGGACATTTGGGAAAGATCTTTAGAATATGGAGAAAGAAATATCCACAGATAAAAACCAGAAGGAAGCTTTCTGTGAAACTGCTGTGTGTCATGTGAATTCCTCTTCCTCAGTTAAGCTTGTCTTTTCATTGAGCAGTTTTCTAACTTTGTTCATGTTTAGTGTACGAAGGGATATGAGGGAGCACTTTGAGGCTTATGGTGAAAAAAAAATATGATCTCTTAAAAACTAGATAGAAGCTTTCTGCAGAACTTCATTGTGATGTGTGCAATCCACTCACAGTGTTCTACCTCTCTTCTCATACCACATCGGGGAAACTCGTTCTGTGATACTGTTCTGTGATATGTGTATTCATCTCACATAGATAAAGCTTTCTCTACATTACGCAGCTTGGACACTCTGTCATGGATGAATCCATGAAGGGACATTCAGGAGCACATTCAGGACTGTGTTGAAAATGGAAATATCTTCAGTTAAAAACTGGAAAGAATCTTTCTGTGAATCTGCTTTTCGCTATGTTTATTCATCTCACATAGATAAAAGTTTCTTTATATTATGCAGCTTTGGTAACTCCATCATGGATGGATTCGTGAAAGGACATTCTGGAGCACATTCAGGCCAATGGGGAAAAAGGAAATACCTTCAGATAAAAACTGGCAAGAAGGTTCTAAGAAACTGCTTTGTGATGTGTGCATTCCACTCAGGGAGTTATACCTCTTTTCTCATAAGGCAGTGTTTGAACACTGTTCCTCTAAAACTGAAAAGGTGATATTTCAGAGCGCATTGGAAGACTGTAGTGAAAAGTGAAATATCCTGAAATTAAACCCAGAAAGAAGCGCTCCAAGAAACTGCTCTGTGACATGTACATTCATTTCAGAGAGTCAAAGCTTACTCTACATTTCCCAGTTTGAAAAGTCTGTCTTTGAGGATTCCGTGAAGGGATATTAAGTGGCAAATGGAGGCCTGTGGCGAGCAAGGAAATGTCTTCAGTGGAAAATTGGAGAGAAGCTTTCTGAGCAACACTTTTGTGATGTTTGTATTCATCTCATAGAGTTAAATCATTCTTTGGATTGAGCAGTTTGAAATCACTGCTTTTGTGGAATCTGGGGAAGGACATTTGGGAATGCTCCTTAGAATATGGAGAAAGAAATATCCTCAGGTAAAATCCAGAAGGAAGCTTTCTGGGAGACTGCTCTGTGTCATCTTGATTCCCCTCGCTCAGTTAAGCCTCTCTTTTCACCGAGCAGTTTTCTAACCCTGGTTATGTTTAGCGTGTGAAGGGATATTTGGGAGCGCTTTGAGACTTACGGTGAAACAAAAAATATCTCGAGAAAGAAACTGGAGAGAAGCTTTTCAAGGAACTGCTTTGTGACGTGTGCATTCCACTGATAGAGTTATATCTTTTTTGTCATACAAGATTATGAAATCCCTTTTGGAGAGAAAGCTACCAGGGGACATTCACCATATGGAGGGCTACAGTGAAAAAGGAAGTATTTTCAGGCAGAAACTGAAAGGAAGCTTTCTGTGTAAATGTTTTTTGATAGATATGTTTATGCATCTCACATAGATAAAACTTTCTTTACATTATGCAGCTTGGAAACTCCATCATGGATGTATCCGTGAAGGCATATTCGGGATCACATTCGGGCCTATGGTGATAAAGGAAATATCTTTAGATAAAAACTGGAGAGAAGCTTTCTGAGAAACTGCTTGGTGATGTGTGCATTACACTCAGGGAGTTGTACCTATTTTCTCATAAGGCACTGTTTGAACACTGTTCCTGTACAACTAAAAAAGTGATATTTGGAGCACATTGAAGACTATGGTGAAAAGTGAAATGTTGTCCAATAAAACCCGTAAGAAGCATTCCAAGAAACTGCTCTCTGACATGTCCATTCATTTCACAGAGTTAAAGCTTACTCTACATTTCCTAGTTTGGAAACTTTGCCTTTGAGGATTCTGTGAAGGGCTATTAAGTGGTGCCCAGAGACTTGTAGTGAGCAAGGAAATCTCCTCCTATGAAAACTGGAGAGAAGCTTTCTGAGCAACTGCTTTTTGATGTGTGTATTCATCTCACAGAGTTAAACCATTCTTTGGATGGAGTAGTTTCAAATCATTGTTTTTGTGGAATCTGAGGAAGGACATTTGGGAACACTCCTTAGAATATGGAGAAAGAAACATTCTCAGGTAAAATCCAGAAGAAAGTTTTCTGTGAAACTGCTCTGGGTCGTCTTAATTCCTCTCACTCAGATAAGCCTCTCTTTCCTTTGAGCAGTTTTCTAACCCTGTTTATGTGTAGCATGTGAAAGGATATTCAGGAGAGCTTTGAGGCTTACGGTGAAAAAACAAATGTGTTCTGACGGAAACTGGAGAGAAGCTTTCTGAGGAATTGCTTTGTGATGTGTGCATTCCACTCACAGTGTTATACCTCTCTTCTCATACAGAATTGGGGAAATCCTTTTGGAGAAAAAGGTATCAAGTGATATTCGGGAGCATGTTGATGCCTATGGTGGAAAGGGAAATAGCCTCAGACAAAAACTGGAAAAATGCTTTCTATGAAACTGTTCTGTGATATGTGTATTCATTTCACATAGATAAAGCTTTCTTTACATTACGCAGCTTGGAAACTCTGTCATGGACGGATCCACGAAGGGACATTCAGGAGCACATTCAGGACCATGGTGAAAAAGGAAATATCTTCAGATAAAAAGTGGAAAGAAGCTTTCTGTGAATCTGCTTTTGGCTATGTTTATTACTCTCACATAGATAAAGCTTTCTTTACATTACACAGCATGGAAATTTGGTCATGGATAGATCCACGAAGGGATATTTGAGATCAAATTCAGGCCTGTGATGAAAAAGGAAATATGGTCAGATGAAAACTGGGGAAAAGATTTCTGAGAAACTGCTTGGTGATCTGTGCATTCCACTCAAGGAGTTATAGCATTCTTCTCTTAAGACACTTTTTGAACACTGTTCCTGTAAAACCGAAAAAGTAATATTTCGGAGCACATGGAAGACTATGGCAAAAAGTGAAATATCCTGAAATAAAACACAGAAAGAAGTGTTCCAAGAACCTACTTTCTGACTTGTGCATTCATTTCAGAGTTACAGCTGACTTGATATTTCCAAGTTTGGAAAGTCTGTCTTTGATGATTCTTCAAAGGGATATTAAGTGGCGACCGGAGGCCTGTGGTGAGCAAGGAAATGTCTTCCGTTGAAAACTCAAGAGAAGCTTTCTGAGCAACTGCTTTGTGATGTCTGTATTCATCTAATAGAGTTAAATCATTCTTTGGATTGAGCAGTTCGAAATCACTCTTTCTGTGGAACCTGAGAAAGGACATTTGGGAATGCTCTTAAGAATATGCTGAGAAAGAAATACTCTTAGATAAAAAACAGAAGGAATCTTTCTGTGAAACTGCTCCTTGAATTCCACTTGCACAGTTAAGTTTCTCTTTTCATTGAGCAGTATTCTAACGCTGTTTTTGTTTTTGTTTTTTTTTTTTTTTTTAGTCTGCCAAGGGATATTTAGGAGCAGTATGAGGTTTATGGTGAAAACTTAAATATCTTCAGATAGAAACTGCAGAGAAGTTTTCCGAGGAGCTGCTTTATGACTTGTGTATTGCACTCACAGAGTTACTATTCCTTTCTTCTCGTAGAGGATTGGGTAATCCCTTTTGGAGAAAAAGTTACAAAGGGACATTCAGGATATATGGACGGCTATGGTGAAAAAGGAAATATCCTGAGACAAAAACTGGAAAGAAATTTTCTGTGAAATTGCTTTGTGATAGATATGTATATTCATCTCACATAGATAAAACTTTCTTTACAGTATGCAGTTTGGAAACTCCGTCATGGGTGGATGTGCGATGGGACATTCTGGAGCACATTCAGGAATATGGTGAAAAAGGAAATATCTTCAGATAAAAACTGGAAAGAAGTGTACTGTGAATCTGCTTTTGTTATGTTTATTCATCTCACATAGATAAAGTTTTCTTTACATTACGCAGCATGGAAACTCTGTCATGGACAGATGCACAGTGGGACATTCGGAATCAAATTCAGGCCTATGGTGAGAAAGGAAATCTATTCAGATAAAAACTGGAGAGAAGATTTCTGTGAAACTGCTTTGTGATGTTTGCATTCCACTCAGGTAGCTATACCTCTTTTCTTTTAAGGCAGTGCTTGAACACTATTCCTGTAAAACCAAAAAAGTGATATTTCAGAGCACATTGTGGACTATGGTGAAAAGTGAAATATCCTCAAAAAAAATCCAGAAAGCAGCGTTGCAAGAAACTGCACTCTGATATGTGCATTCATTTCACAGAGTTCAAGCTTACTCTACAATGCCCAGTTCGAAAACTCTGTCTTTAAGGAATCTGCGAAGGGATATTAAGTGGCGCCCAGAGGCCTGTGGTGAGCAAGGAAATGCCTTCTGGTGAAAACTGGAGAGAAGCTTTCTGAGCAACTGTTTTGTGATGTGTGTATTCATCTCATAGAGTTAAAGCATTCTTTGGATTGAGCACTTTGAAATTACTATTTCTGTGGAATCTGATGAAGGACATTTTGGAATGTTCTATGGAATATGGAGAAAGAAATATCCTCAGATAAAAAACAGAAGGAAGCTTTCTGTGAAACTGCTGTGTGTCACGTGAATTCCTATCACACATTTAACCTCTCTTTTCATTGAGCAGTTTCTAACACTGTTTACGTTTAGCATAAACATAAAGGTATATTCAGGAGCACTTTGAAGCTTATGGTGAAAAAGGAAGTATGTTCAGATTGAAACTGGAGAGAAGCTTTCCGAGGAACAGCTTTTGACGTGTGCATTCCACTCACAGTGTTATACCTCTCTTCTCATACAGCATCAGGGAAACCCTTTTGGAGAAAAAGGAATCATGGGATATTCGGGAGCATATTGACGCCTATGGTGAAAAGTGAAATAGCTTCACACAAAAACTGGAAAGAAGCTTTCTGTGAAACTGCTCTGTGATATGTGTACTTATCTCACATAGATAAAGCTTTCTTTACATTATGCAGCAGGAAAACTCTGTCATGGACATATCCACGAAGGGACATTCAGGAGCACATACAGGACTATGATGAAAAAGGAAATATCTTCAGATAAAAACTGGAAAGAAGCTTTCTGTGAATCTGTTTTTTGCTATGTTTATTCATTTCACATAGATGAAGCTTTCTTTATATTACTCAGCTTGGAAACTCCGCCATGGATGAACCGAGAAGGGATATTCGGGAGTACATTGAGGCCTATGGTGAAAAAGGAAATATCCAAGACAAAAACTCGAAAGAGGATTTCTCTGAAACTACTTTGTGATAGATATATTTATTCATCTCACATAGATAAAACTTTCCTTATATTAGGCAGTGTGGAAACTCTGTCATGGACAGATTTGCGAAGGGACATTTGTGAGCACATTCAGGCCTACGGTGAAAAAGGTGATATCTTCAGATAAAAACTGGATAGAAGCTTTCTGAGAAACAGCTTTGTGATGTGTGCATTCCACTCAGGGAGTTATAAATCTTTCCTCATAAGGCAGTGTTTGAACACTGTTCCTGTAAAACCGAAAAAGTAATAATTTGGAACGTATGGAAGACTACAGCGAAAAGTGAAATATCCTGAAGTAAAACCCAGAAAGAAGCGTTCCAAGAAACTCTTCTCTGACATATGCATTCATTTCAGAGAGTTAAAGCTTACTCTACATTTCCCAGTTTGGAAAGTCTGTGTTTGAGGATTCTGCGAATGGATATTAAGTGGCGACCAGAGGCCTGTGGTGAGCAAGGAAATGTCTTCCGCTGAAACCTGGAGAGAAGCTTTCTGAGCAACTGCTTTGTGATGTGTGTATTCATCTCATAGAGTTAAATCATTCTTTGAATTAGCTGTTTGAAATCACTCTTTCTGGGGAAACTGAGAAAGGACATTTGGTAACACTTTTAAGAATGTGCAGAAAAAGAAATACCCTCTGATAAAAACCAGAAGGAAGCTTTCTGTGAAACTTCTATGTGTCATGTAAATTCCACTCGCACCGTTAAGTTTCCGCTTTCATTGAGAAGAATTCTAGCATTGTTTTAGTTTAGTCTGCTGAGGGATACTCGGGAGTGCTTTGAGGCTTATGGTGAAAACGGAAATATCTTCAGATATGAACTGGAGAGAAACTTTCCAAGGAGCTGCTTTGTGACGTGTGCATTCCACACACAGAGTTATACTTTTCTTCTCATAGAGGATTGGGGAATCCCTTTTGAAGAAAAAGTTACCAGGGGATATTCGTGAGTATATGGACTTCTATGGTGAAAAAGGAAATATCGTCAGACAAAAACTGGAAAGAAGCTTTCTCGGAAACTGCTTTGTGATAGCTATATTTATTCATCTCACATAGATAAAACTTTCTTTCTATTATGCAGTTTTGAAATTCCATCATGGATGGATCACGAAGGGACATTCGGGAGCACATTCAGGCCTATGGTGAAATCGGAAATATCTTCTGATAGAAAGTGGAGAGAAGCTTTCTGAGAAACTGCTTTGTGATGTGTGCATTCCACTCAGGGAGTTATACCTCTTTTCTCATAAGGCAGTGTCTGAACACTTTTCTTGTAAAACCAAAAAAGTGATATTACAGAGCGCATTGAACACTATGGCAAAAAGTAAAATATCCTCAAATAAAACCCAAAAGAGGCATTCCAAGAAACTGCTCTCTGATATGTGCATTCACTTCACAAAGCTAAAACATACTCTACATTGTCCAGTTTGGAAACTCTCTCTTTGAGGAATCTGTGAAGGGATATTAAGTGGCACCTGGAGGGTTGTGGTGAACAAGGAAACGACTACCAATGAAAACTGGAGAAAAGTTTCTGAGTAACTGCTTTGTGATGTGTGTATTCATCTCATAGAGGTAAACCATTCTTTGGATCAAGCACTTTGAAATCACTTTTTTTGTGGAATCTATGGATGGATATTTGGGAATGCTCCTTAGAATATGAAGGAGGAAATATCTTCAGGAAAAATCCAGAAGGAAGCTTTCTGTGAAACTGCTCTGTGTCATCTTAATTCCTCTCACTCAGTTAAACTTCTCTTTTCATTGAGCAGTTTTCTAACACTGTTTATGTTTAGCGTGTGAAGGGACATTCAGGAGCACTTTGAGGCTTACAGTGAAAAAGGAAATATGTTCAGACCGAAACTGGAGAGAAGCTTTCCGAGGAACTGCTTTGTGATGTGTGCATTCCACTCACAGTGTTATACCTCCCTTCTCATACAGCATCGGGGAAACCCTTTTGGAGAAAAAGTTACCAAGTGATATTCGGGAGCATGTTGATGCCTATGGTGAAAAGGGAAATAGCCTCAGACAAAAACTGGAAAGATATTTTCTATGAAACTGCTCTGTGATACGTGAATTAATGTCATATAGATAAAGCTTTCTTTACATTACGCAGCTTGGAAACTTTGTCATGGACGGATCCACGAAGAGTCATTCGGGAGCACATTCAGGACTATTGTGAAAAAGGAAATATCTTCAGATAAAAACTGGAATGAAGCTTTCTCTAAATCTGTTTTCTGCTATGTTTATTCATCTCACATAGATAAAGCTTTCTTTACTTTACGCAGCTTGGAAACTCCATCATGGATGGATCTGCAAAGGGATATTCGGGATCACATTCGAGCCTATGGTGGAAAAAGAAATATCGTCCAATAAAAACTGGAGAGAATCTTTCTGAGAAACTGCTTGGTGTTGTGTGCATTCCACTCAGGGAGTTATACCTTTCTTCTCATAAGGGACTGTGTGAACACTGTTCCTGTAAAACTATAAAAGTGATTTTCGGAGCACACTGAAGACTATGGTGACAAGTGAAATGTTTTCAAATAAAATCCAGAAAGAAGCATTCTAAGAAACTGCTCTCTGACATGCCATTCATTTCACAGAGTTAAAGTTTACTCTACATTTCCCAGTTCGGAAAGTCTGTCTTTGAGGTTTTAGCAAAGGTATATTTAGTGACAACCAGAGGCCTGTGGCGAGCAAGGAAGTGTCTTCCGTTGAAAATTGGAGAGAAGCTTTCTGAGCAACTCTTTTGTGATGTTTTTGTTCATCTCAGAGAGTTAAATCATTCTTTGGATTGAGCAGTTTGAAATCACTGTTTCTGTGGAATCTGAGAAAGGACATCAACGAGCGCACTTTAAAATATCCTGAAAAAGAAATAACCTCAGATAGAAACAAGAAGGAAGCTTTCTGTGAAACTGCTCTGTGTCACGTGAAATCCACTCACACAGTTAAACTTGTCTTTTCATTGAGCAGTATTCTAACACTGTTTTTTTAAGTCTAGGAAGGGATATTCGGGAGCACTTTAAGGCTTAAGGTGAAAAAGGAAATAGCTTCAGATAGAAACTGGAGAGAATCTTTTTGAGGAACTGCTTTGTGACATGTGCATTTCACTCTCAGAATTATACCTTTCTTCTCATAGAGGATTGGGGAATCCCTTTCAGAGAAAAAGCTACCAGGGGGCATTTGGGAGTATATGGACGGCTATGGTGAAAAAGGATATATCCTCTGAAAAAAACTGGAAAGATTTCCGTGAAACTGCTTTGTGATAGATATGTTTACTCATCTCACATAAATAAAACTTTCCTTATATTACACAGTTTGGAAACTCCATCATGGATAGATCAGCGAAGGGACACTTGGAAGCACACTCAGGCCTATGGTGAAAAAGGAGATATCTTCAGATAAAACCTGGATAGAAGCTTCCTGAGAAACGGGTTTGTGATGTATGCATTCCACTCAGGGAGTTATACCACTTTTCTCATAAGGCAGTGTTTGAACACTGTTCATATAAAACCGAAAAAGTAATATTTTGGAGCACATGGAAGACTACTGCACAAAGTGAAATATCCTCAAATAAAACCCGGAGAGAAGCATTCCAAGAAGCGGTTCTCTGATATGTGCATTCATTTCAGAGAGTTAAAGCTTACCCTACGTTGCTCAGTTTGGAAACTTTGTCTTTGAGGAACATGTGAAGGGATATTAAGTGGCGCCCGGAAGCTTGTGGTGAAAAAGGAAACGTCTTCCGATGAAAACTGGAGAGAAGTTTCTCAGCAACTGCTTTGTAATGTGTGTATTCATATCATAGAGGTAAACCATTCTTTGGATCGAGCAGTTTGAAATCACTGCTTTTGTGGAATCTAAGGATGGACATTTGGGAATGCTCCTTAGAATAAGGAGGAGGATATATCCTCAGGTAAAATCCAGAAGGAGAATTTCTGTGAAACTGCTCTGTCGTCTCAATTCATCTCGCTCAGTTAAGACTCTCTTTTCATTGAGCAGTTTTGTAACACTGTTTATGTTTAGCGTGTGAGGGGACATTCGGGAGGGCTTTGAGGCTTACAGTGAAGAAGGAAATATGTTCAGATCCAAACTGGAGAGAAGCTTTCCGAGGAACTCCTTTGTGACATGTGCATTCCACTCACAGCGTTATACCTCTCTTCTTATATAGCATCGGGAAACCCTTTTGGAAAAATAGGTACAAAGTGATATTGGGGAGAATATTGACACCCATGGTGAAAAGGGAAATAGCCTCAAAAATACTGGAAAGAAGTTTTCTGTGAAACTGCTTGGTGATATTTGTATTCATGTCACATAGTTAAAGCTTTCTTTACATTGCACAGCTTGGAAAATCTGTCATGGACGGATCCGTGAAGGGCATTTGGGAGCACATTCAGGACTATGGTGAAAAGGGAAATATCTTCAGATAAAAACCAGAAGGACGCTTTCTGTGAAACTGCCCTGTGTTGTGTGAATTCCACTCGCACAGTTAAGTTTCTATTTGCATTGAGCCGTATTCTAACACTGCTTATGTTTAGCGTGTGAAGGGATTTTCAGGAGCGCTTTGAGGCTTACAGTGAAAAAGGAAATATGTGAGATAGAAACTGAAGAGAAGCTTTTTGAGGAACTGCTTTGTGACGTGTGCATTCCACTTACAGTGTTATACCTCTCTTCTCATACAGCATCAGGGAAACCCCTTTGGAGAAAAATTTACCAAGGGATATCCGGGAGCACATTGAGGCCTCTTGTGAAAAGGGAAATAGTCTCAGATAAAAACAAGAAAGAAGCTTTCTGTGAAACTACTCTGTGATATATGTATTCATCTCACATAGATAAAGCTTCCTTTACAGTACGCAGCTTGGAAACTCTGACATGGAAAGATCCGCGAAGGTACATTTGGGAGCACATTCAGGACTATGGTGAAAAAGGAAATATTTTCAGATGAAAACTGGAAAGAAGCTTTCTGTGAATCTGCTTTTTGCTGTGTTTATTCATCTCACGTAGATAAAGCTTTCTTTACATTCCACAGCTTGGTAACTCTGTCATGGACTGATCCCCAAAGGGACATTCGGGAGCACATTCAGGACTCTGGTGAAAATGGAAATATCTTCAGATAAAAACTGGAGAGAAGCTTTCTGAGAAACTGCCTGGTGATGTGTGCCTTCTCCTCAGGGAGTTATACCACTTTTCTCATAAGGCAGTGTTTGAACACTGTTCCTGTAACCAAAAAGGTGATATTTTGGAGTGCATTGAAGACTATGGTGAAAAGTGAAATATCCTCAAATAAAACCCAAAAAGGAGCATTCCAAGAAACTGCTGTCTGACATGTGCATTCATTTCAGAGAGTTAAAGTTTACTCTACATTTCCCAGTTTGGAAAGTCTGTCTTTGAGGAATCTGAGAAGGGATATTAAGTGGCGACCAGAGGCCTGTGGCAAGCAAGGAACTATCTTCCATCGAAAATTTGAGAGAACCGTTCTGAACATCCTTTCTGTGATGTTTGTATTCATCTCATATAGCTAAATCATTCTTTCAATTGAGCAGTTTGAAATCACTGTTTCTGTGGAATCTGAGAAAGGACATTTGGGAACGCTCTATAGAGTATCCTGAAAAAGAAATAACCTCAGATAGAAACCAGAAGGAAGCTTTCTGTGAAACTTCTCTGGGTCATGTGAATTCCACTTGCACAGTTAAGCTTCTCTTTCCATTGAGCAGTATTCTAACACTGTTTTTGTTTATTCTGTGAAGGGATATTTGCAAGCGCTTTGAGGTTTCCAGTGAAAAAGGAAATATCTTCAGAGACAAACAGGAGAGAAGCTTTCTGAGAAGCTGCTTTGTGACATGTGAATTCCACTCACAGAATTATACCTTTCTTCTCATAGAGGATTGGGGAATCCCTTTTGTAGAAAAAGCCACCAAGGGACATTCGGGAGTATGTGGATGGCTATGGTGAAAAAGGAAGTATCCTCAGAGATAAACTGAAAAGAAGATTTCTGTGAAACTGCTTTGTGATAGATATGTTTATTCATCTCACATAGATTAAACTGTTTTTATATTACACAGTTTGGAAACTCCGTCATGGACGGATCTGTGAAGGGAGATTCAGGAGTACATTCAGGCCTATGTTGAAAATGGAAATATCTTCAGATTAAAACTGGAGAGATGCTTTTGAGAAACTGCTTTGTGACATGTGTATTCCACTTAGGGAGTTGTACCTCTTTTCTCATAAGGTAGTGTTTGAACACTTTTCCTGTAAAAACGAAAAAGTGATATTACAGAGCGCATTGAAGACTATGGCGAATAGTGAAATATCCTCAAATAAAACCCGGAAAGAATTGTTCCAATAAACTGCCCTCTGATATTTGCATTTATTACACAGAGTTAAGGTTTACTCTACAGTGCCCAATTTGGAAACTCTCTCTTTGAGGAATCTGCAAAGGGGCATTACTTGGCTCCCGTAGGCCTATTTTGAGCAAGGAAAACTTGAAAGAAGCATGAAAACTGGAAAGAAGATTTCTGAGCAGCTGCTTTGTGATGTGTGTATTCTTCTCATAGAGTTAAACCATTCTTTGGATTGAGCAGTTTGAAATCACTGTTTCTGTGGAACCTGAGAAAGGACATATGGGAACGCTCTTTAGAATATGCTGAAAAAGAAATACCCTCAGGTAAAAACCAGAAGGAAGCATTCTGTGAGACTGCTGTGTGTCGTGTGAAACCCACTAACACAGTTCTGCTTCTCTTCTCATTGAGCAGTATTCTAACACTGTTTTCCTTTAGTCTGTGAAGGGATATTCGGGATCACTTTGAGGCTTATGGTGAAAACGGAAATATTTTCTGATACAAACTGGAGACAAGCTTTCTGAGGAGCTGCTTTGTGACGTTTGCAATCCACTCACAGAGTTATACCTTTCTTCTCATAGAGCAGTGGGGAATCTCTTTTGGAGAAAAAGCTACCATGGAACATTCGGGAGTTTATGGATCACTATGGTGAAAAAGGAAATATCATCAGACAAATCTGGAAAGAAGCTTTCTGCGAAACTGCTTTGTGATAGATATCCTTATTGATCTCACATAGATAAAAACTTTTTATATTATGCAGTTGGAAACTCTGTCATTGACGGATCCGCGAAGGGACATTCGGGAGCACATTCAGGCCTGTGGTGAAAAAGAAAATACTTCAGATAAACACAGGAGATAAACTCTGATAAACTGTTTTGTAATGTGTGCATTCTCTCAGGTAGTTATACCTCTTTTCTCATAAGGCAATGTTTGAACTCTGTTTCTGTAAAACCGAAAAAGTTATATTTTGGAGCGCTTTAAAGACTATGGCAAAAAGTGAAGTCTCCTCAAACAAAACACAGAAAGAAGCAATCTGAGAAAATGCTCTCTTATATGTGCATTTATTTCACAGAGATAAAGCTTACTCTACGTTGCCCAGTTTGGAAACTCTCTCTTGAGGAATCTCTGAAAGGATATTAATTGGCGACCAGAGATATGTGGTGAGCAAGGAAATGTCTTCCATTGAGAATTGGAGAGAAGCTTTCTGAGCAACTGCTTTTTGACGTGTGTATTCATCTCATAGAGATAAATCATTCTTTGGATTGAGCAGTTTGAAATCACTGTTTCTATGGAATCTGAGGAAGGACATTTGGGATTGCTCTTTGGAATACGGAGAAAGAAATATCCTCAAGTAAAAACCAGAAGGAAGTTTTCTGTGAAACTGCCCTATGTGATCTTAATTTCTCTCGCTCCATTAAGCCTCTCTTTTCATTGAGCAGTTTTCTAACCCTGTTTATGTTTAGGGTGCAAAGGGATTTTCGGGAGTCCTTTGAGGTTTACGTTGAAAAAGGATATATGTTCAGGTAGAAACGGGAGAGATGTTTTCCAAGGAACTGCTTTGTGACGTGTGCATTCCACTCACAGTGTTTTACCTCTCTTCTCATACAGCATCGGGGAAACCCTTTTGGAGAAAAAGATACCAAGTGATATTCGGGAGCATATTGATGCCAATGGTGAAAAGGGAAAAGCCTCAGACAAAAACTGGGAAGAAGCCTTCTGTGAAACTGCTCTGTGATATGTGTATTCATCTCACATACATAAAGCTTTCGTTACATTATGCAGCTTGGAAACTCTTTCATGGACGGATCCTCGAAGAGACTTTCTGGAGCACATTCAGAACTATGGTGAAAAAGGAAATATATTTGGATAAACACTGGAAAGAAGATTTCTGTGAATCTGCTTTTTGCTCTTTTTATTTGACTCACATAGATAAAGTTTTCTTTACTTAATGTAGCTTGGAAAATCCATCATGGACGCGTCCTCAAAGGGACATTCGGGAGCACAGTCAGGCCTACGGTTGAAAAGGATATATCTTCGGATGAAAACTGGAGAGAAGTTTTCTGAGAAACTTCTTTGTGATGTGTGCATTCCACTCAGGGAGTTAAAACTCTTTTCTCAAAAGGCAGTGTTTGAACACTGTTTTTGTAAAACTGAAAAACTGATATTTCAGAGCACATTGTAGACTACGGCATAAGGTGAAATATCCTCAAATAAAACTCAGAAAGAAGCGTTCTAAGAAACTGCTCTCTGATATGTGCATTCATTTCACAGAATTAAAGCATACTCTATGTTGCCCAGTTTGGAAACTCTGTCTTTGAGGAATCTGTGAAGGGATATTAAGTGGCTCCCGGAGGCTTGTGGTGAGCAAGGAAACGTCTTCCGATGAAAACTGGAGAGAAGCTTTCTGAGCAACTGTTTTGTGATGTGTATATTCATGTCATAGAGTTCAATCATTCTTTGAGCAGTTTGAAATCAGTTTCTGTGGAACCTGAGAGAGGACATTTGGGAACGCTCTTAAGAATATGCTGAAAAAGAAATACCCTCAAATAAAAAGCAGAAGGAAGATTTCTGTGAAACTGCTCTATGTCGTGTGAATTCCACTCACACAGTTAAGCTTCTCTTTTCATGGAGCAGTATTCTACCACTGTGTTTAGTCTGCAAAGGGATATTCGGGAGCACTTTGAGGCTTACGGTGAAAAAGGAAACATGTTGGGATAGAAACTGGAGAGAAGCTTTCTGAGGAACTGCTTTGTGACGTGTGCATTCCATTCACAAATTTATGCCTTTTTTCTCATAGAGGATTGGGGAATCCCTTTTGGAGAAAAAGCTACCAAGGGACATTCAGGAGTATATGGACGACTATGGTAGAAAAGTAAGTATCCTCAGACAAAAGCTGGAGAGAACGTTTCTGTGAAACTGGTTTGTGATGGATATGTTTATTCATCTCAAAGAGATAAAACTTTCCTTATATTATGCAGTTTAGATACTCCCTCATGGAAATATCTGCAAAGGGACATTCTTTAGCACATTCAGGCGTATGGTGAAAAAGGAAATATCTTCAGATAAAAATTGGAGAGAAGCTTTCTGCGAAACTACTTTGTGATGTGTGAATTCCACTCAGGGAAATATACCTCTTTTCTCATAAGGTAGTGTTTGAGCACCGTTCCTGTAAAAATGAAAAAGTGTTATTTTGGAGTGCATTGAAGACTATGGCAAAAAGTGAAATATCCTGAAATAAAACCCAGAAAGAAGCGTTCCAAGAAACTGCTCTCTGATATGTGCATTCATTTCACAGAATTAAAGCGTACTCTACATTGCCCAGTTTGGAAACTCTGTCTTTGAGGAATCTGCGAAGGGATATTAAATGGCGCCCCAGAGGCCTGTGGTGAGCAAGGAAATGTCTTCCGATGAAAACGGGAAAGAAATATCCTCAGGTAAAATCCCGAATGAAGCTTTCTGTGAAAGTGCTCTGTGTCGTCTGAATTTCTCTCTCTCAGTTAAACCTCTTTTCATTGAGCAGTTTTATAATCCTGTTTATGTTTAGCGTGGGAAGGGATATTCAGGAGTGGTTGGAGGCTTACGGTGAAAAAAGAAATATGTTCAGATAGAAACTGGAGAGAAGCTTTCTTAGAAACTGCTTTGTGACGTGTGCATTCCACTCACAGTGTTATACCTCTCTTCTCACACAGTATTGGGAAAACCCTTTTGGAGAAAAAGGTACCAAGTGATATTCGGGAGCATATTGACATCTACGTTGAAAAGGGAAATAGCCTCAGAGGAAAACTGGAAAGAAGCTTTCTGTGAACTTCTTTGTGATGTGTGCATTCCACTCAGGGAGTTATACCTCTTTTCCTATAAGGCAGTGTTTGAACACTTTTCCTGTACAACTGAAAAAGTGATATTTCATGCGCCTTGAAGAATATGGTGAAAAGTGAAATATAATCAAATAAAACCGAGAAAGAAGCGTTCCAAGAATCTGCTCTGTGATATGTGCATTCATTTCACAGTGTTAAAGCTTACTCTACATTGCCCAGTTTGGAAACTCTGTCTTTGAGAAATCTGCAAAGGGGTAGTAAGTGGCACCCAGAGGCCTGTGTTGAGCAAGGAATGGCTTCTATTGAAAACTGGAGAGAAGCTTTGTGAGCAACTGCTTTGTGATGTTTGTATTCATCTCATAAAGTTAAATCATTCTTTGTATTGAGCAGGTTGAAATCACTGTTTCTGTGGAACCTGAGAAAGGACACTTGGGAACGCTCTTAGGAATATGCTGAAAAAGAAAGACCCTCAGATAAAAACCAGAAGGAGGCATTCTGTGAAACTGCTCTGTGTTGTGTGAATTCCACTCGTACAGTTAAGCTTCTGTTTTCATTGAGCAGTATTCTAACACTGTTTTAGATTAGTCTCCTAAGTGATATTTGGGAGCGCTTTGAGGCTTATAGTGAAAACGGAAATATCTTCAGATGGAAATTGGAGAGGTTTCTGAGGAGCTGCTTTGTGACATGTGCATTTCACTCTAAGAATTATACCTTTCTTCTCATATAGCATCGGGGAAACCCTTTTGGAGAAAGAGGTACCAGGGGATAACGGGGAGCGTATTGAGGCCTATGGTGAAAAGGGAAATAGCCTCCAACAAAAACTGGAAAGAAGCTTTTGATAAAACTGCTCTGTGCTATATATACTCATCTCACATAGTTAAAGCTTTCGTTAAATGACACAGCTTGGAAACTCTGTCATTGACTGATCCATGAAGGGACATTTGGGATCACATTCAGGAGTACGGTGAAAAAGGAAAGGTCCTCATACAAAAACTGGAAAGGAGATTTCTGTGAAACTGTTTTGTGATAGATATGTTTATTCATATAACATAGATAAAACTTTCCTTATATTATGCAGTTTGTGAACTCCATCATGGAAGTATCTGTGAAGGGACATTGGGGAGCACATTCAGGCCTATGGTGAAAAAGGAAATATCTTTAGATGAGAATTGGAGAGAAGCTTTCTGAGAAACTGCTGTGTGATCTGTGCATTCCACTCAGAGAGTTGTACTTATTTTCTCATAAGGCAGTGTTTGACTACTCTTCCTGTAAAACCGAAAAAGTGATATTTCGGAGCACCTTGAAGACTATGGCAGGAAGTGAAATATCCTCAAGTAAAACCCAGACAGAAGCGTTCCAAGAAACTGCTCTCTGGTATGTGCATTCATTTCACAGTGTTAAAGGTTGCTCTACATTACCCAGTTTGGAAACTCTGTCTTTAAGGAATCTGTGAAGGGATATTTAGTGACGTCAGGGGGTCTGTGGTGAGCAAGGAAATGTCTTCCGATGAAAACTGGAGAGAAGCTTTCTGAGCAACTGCTTTGTGATGTGTGTATTCATCTCATAGAGTTAAATCATTCTTTGTATTGAGCAGTTTGAAATCACTGTTTCTGTTGATCCTGAAAAAGGACATTGGGAACGCTCTTTAGAATATACTAAAAAAAAAATCCTCAGATAAAAACTGGAAAGTACTTTTCTAAGAAACAGCTCTGTGTCATGTGTATTCTAATCACAGAGTTTAGTTTCTTTTTTCATTGAGCAGTACTCTAACACTGTGTTTAGTGTGCAAAGGGATATTCGGGAGCGCTTTGAGGCTTATGCTGAAAACGGAAATATCTTCAGATAGAAACTGGAAAGAAGATTTCAGAGGAGCTGCTTTGTGACGTGTGCATTCCACTCACAGAGATTTACCTTTCTTCTCATACAGAATCGGAGAAACCCTTTTGTAGAAATAGGTACCAAATGATATTCGGGAGCATGTTGACACCTATGGCAAAAAGGGAAATAGCCTCAGAAAAAAACTGGAAAGAAGCTTTCTATGAAACTGCTCTGTGATATGTGTATTCATCTCACACAGATAAAGCTTTCTTTACATTACGCAGCTTGGAAACTCCGTCATGGATGGATCCATGAAAGGATATTCAGGATCACATTCAGGCCCATGGTGAAAAAGGAAATATCTTCAGATAAAAACCGGAGAGAAGCTTTCTTTCAGATAAACCTTTCTTTGGATTGAGCAGTTTGAAATCACTGTTTTGGTAGAATCTGAGGAAGACATTTGGGAACACTTTTTAGAATATGGAGAAAGAAATATCCTCAGATGAAAACCAGAAGGAAGTTTTCTGTGAAACTGCTATGTGTCAAGTGAATTCCTCTCCCTCGTTAAGCTTCTCTTTTAGTTAAGCAGTTTTCTACAACTGTTTACGTTTAGTCTGTGAAGGGATATTCTGGATCACTTTGAGGCTTATGGTGAAAATGGAAATATCTTCAGATTAAAACTGGAGAGAAGCATTCCGAGGAGCTGCTTTGTGACGTGTGCATTCCACTCACAGAGTTATACCTTTTTTCTCATAGAGGATTGAGAAATCCCCTTTGGAGAGAAAGCTACTAAGGGACATTCACTGTATGGAGCACTACAGTGAAAAAGGAAATATCCTCAGGCAAAAACTGAAAAGAAGTTTTCTCTGTAAATGCTTTGTGATAGATATGTTTATTCATCTCACATAGATAAAATTTTCTTTACATTACGAAGTTTGGAATCTCCATCATGGACAGATCCGTGAATTGACATTCGGGAACAAATTCAGGCCTATGGTGAAAAAGGAAATATCTTCAGATAAAAACCGGAGAGAAGCTTTCTGAGAAACTGCTTTGTGATGTGTCCATTTCACTCTGGGAGTTATACCTCTTTTCTCATAAGAAAGTGTTTGAACACTGTTCCCGTAAAACTGAAAAAGTGATATTTTGGAGTGCATTGAAGACTATGGAAAAATATTTTCAGATGAAAACTGGAAAGAAGCTTTCTGTGAATCTGCTTTTTGCTGTGTTTATTCATCTCACATAGATAAAGCTTTCTTTACATTCCACAGCTTGGTAACTCTGTCATGGATGGATCCCCGAAGGGACATTCGGGAGCACATTCAAGACTCTGGTGAAAATGGAAATGTCTTCAGATAAAAACTGGAGAGAAGATTTCTGAGAAACTTCTTGGTGATGTGTGCCTTCCACTCAGGGAGTTATACCTCTTTTCTCATAAGGCAGTGTTTGAACATTGTTCCTGTAAAACCAAAAAAGTGATATTTCAGAGTGCTTTGAATGGAGAAAAGTGAAATATCATCAAATAAAACCCAGAAAGAAGCATTCCAAGAAACTGCTATCTGACATGTGCATTCATTTCAGAGAGTTAAAGCTTACTCTACGTTTCCAGTTTGAAAAGACTGTCTTTGAGGATTCTGCAAAGGGATATTAAGTGGCGACTGGGAAGGCCTGTGTCGAGCAAGGAAATGTCTTCCGTTGAAAACTGGAGAGAAACTTTCTTAGAAACTACTTTGTGATGTGTGTATTCATCTCATAGAGTTAAATCATTCTTGCACCTATGGTGAAAAAGGAAATATTTTCTGATAAAAACTGGAGAGAAGCTTTCTGAGAAAATGCTTGGTGATGTGCTTATTCCACTCAGTGAGTAATACATTTTTTCACATAAGGCACTGTTTCAACACTGTTCCTGTAAAACTACAAAAGTGATATTCAGAGAACATTGAAGACTATGGTGAAAAGTGAAATGTCGTCCAGTAAAACCCAGGAAGAAACATTCCAAGAAACTGCTCTCTGACGTGTCCATTAATTTCACAGAAATAAAGCTTACTGTACATTTTCCAGTTTGGAAAGTTTGTCTTTGAGGATTCTGTGAAGCAATATTAAGTGGCAATCTAAAGCCTGTGGCAAGCAACGAAATGTCTTCTGTTGAAAATTGGAGAGAAACTTTCTGATATACTCTATTGTGATATTTGTATTCATCTCATAGAGTTAAATCATTCTTTGGATTGAGCAGTTTGCAATCACTGTTTATGTGGAATCTGAGAAAGGACACTTGGGAACGCTCTTTAGAATATGGAGAAAGTAATACCCTCAGATTTAAAAAAAGAGAAAGAAGCTTTCTGTGAAACTACTATGTGTCGTGTGAATACCTCTTCCTCAGTTAAGCTTCTATTTTCAATGAGCAATTTTCTAACACTGTTTATGTTTAGCATGTGAAGGGATATTCGGGAGTGCTTTGAGGCTTACGGTGGAAAAGGGAACATGTTCAGATAGAAACTGTAGAGAAGGTTTCTGAGGAACTACTTTGTCACATGGGCATTCCACTCACAGTGTTATACCTCTCTTCTCATACAGCATCAGGGAAACCCTTTTGGAGAAAAAGGTACCAAGAGATATTCGGGGGCACATTAACCCCTGTTGGGAAAAGGGAAACAGCCTCAGACAGAAACTGGAAAGAAGCTTTCTGTGAAACTGCTCTGTGATATGTGCTTTCATGTCACATAGATAAAGCTTTCCTTACATTACACAATTTGAAAACTCTGTCATGGACAGATCCATGAAGGGACATTCGGGAGCACATTCAGGACTATTGTGAAAAAGGAAATATCTTCAGATGAAAACTGGAGAGAAGCTTACTGAGACACTGCTTCATGATATGTGTATTCCACTCAGGGAGTTATACCTCTTTTCTCATAAGGCAGTGTTTTGAGCACTGTTCCTGAAACCAAAAAAGTGATATTTCGAAGCCCATTGAAGACTATGGTGAAAAGTGAAATATCCTCAAATAAAAGCCAGAAGGAAGCGTTCCAAGAAACTGCTCTCTGATATATGCATTCATTTCACAGAGTTAAAACTAACTCTATGTTGCCCAGATTGGAAACTCTGTCCATGAGGAATCTGCGAAGGGATATTAAGTGGCGACCGGAGGCCTCTGGTGAGCAAAGAAACGTCTTTTGATGACAACTGGAGATAACCTTTCTGAGCAACGGCTTTGTGATGTGTGTATTCATCTCATAGAGTTAAACTATTTTTTGTTTGAGCACTGTGAAATCACCGTTTCTGTGGAATCTGAGGAAGGACATTTGGGAACACTCTTTAGAATACGGAGAAAGAAATAACCTCAGATGAACACCACAAGGAAGCTTTCTGTGAAACTGCTATGTGTCAACTGAGTTCCTCTCACACGTTAAGCATCTCTTTTCATTGAGCAGTTTTCTAACACTGTTTATGTTTAGTCTGTGAAGAGATATTCTGGAGCGCTTTGAGGCTTATGGTGAAAACGGAAATATCTTCAGATAGAAAATGGAGAGAAGTTTTCCAAGGAGCTGCTTTGTGACGTGTGCATTCCACTCACAGAATTATAGATTTTTCTCATAGAGGATTGGGAAATTCCTTTTGGAGAAAAAGCTACCAAGGGACATTCACCATATGGAGGGCTACAGTGAAAAAGGAAATATCCTCAAGCAAAAACTGAAAAGAAGCTTTCTGTGTAAATGCTTTGTGATAGATATGTTTATTCGTCTTAAATAGATAAAACTTTCTTTGTATTACGTAGTTTGGAAACTCCATCATGGACGGATCTGCGAAGGGACATTCGGAACCACATTCAGGCCCATGGTGAGAAAGGAAATATCTTCAGATAAAAAACAGAAGGAAATTCTCTGTGAGTCTGCTTTTTGCTACATTTATTCATCGCACATCAATAAAGCTTTCTTTATGTTACTCAGCCTGGAAACTCCATCATGGACGGATCCACGAAGGGACATTCGCGATCATATTCAGGCCTATGGCAGAAAAGGAAATATCTTCAGATAAAAACTGGAGAGAAGCTTTCTGTGAATCTGCTTTTTGCTATGTTTATTCATCTCATGACGATAAAGCTTGATTTGCATTACACAGTGTGGAACCTCTGTCACGGACGGATCTGCAAAGGGACATTCAGGAGCCCATACATGACAATGGTGAAACAGGTAATCTCTTCAGATAAAAACTGGAGAGAAGCTTTCTATGAAACTGTTCTGTGATATGCGACATGTGCATTCCACTCACAGTGTTATACCTCTCTTCTCATACTGCATCGGGGAAACCCTTTTGGAGAAACAGGTACCAAGTGATATTCGGGAGCATATTGATGCCTATGGTGAAAAGGGATATAACCTCAGATAAAAACTGGAAAAAAGCTTTCTATGAAACTGCTCCATGATATGTGTATTCATCTCACATAGATAAACCTTTCTTTACATTACACAGGTAGGAAACACTGTCATCGATGGATCCACGAAGGGACATTCGGGAGGACATTCAGGACTATGATGAAAAAGGAAATATCTTTAGATAAAAACTGGAAAGAAGCTTTCTGTGAATCTGCTTTTTGTTATGTTTATTCATCTCACATAGATAAAGCTTTCTTTATATTATGCAGCTTGGAAACTCCATCACTGATGGATCCGCGAGGGGATATTCAGGATCACATTTGGGCCTATGGTGAAAAAGGAAATTTCGTCAGATAGAAACTGGAGAGGAGCTTTCTGAGAAACTGCTTAGTGATGTGTGCATTCCATTCAGGCAGTTTTACCTTTCTTCCCATAAGGCACAGTTTGAACGCTGTTCCTGTAAAACTGCAAAAGGGATATTCGGAGCACATTGAAGACTATGGCAAAAAGTTAAATGTCATCAAATGAAACCCAGAAAGAAACATTCCAAGAAAATATTCTCTGACTTGTCCATTCATTTCACAAAGTTAAAGCTTACTCTGCATTTTCCAGTTTGGATAGTCTGTCTTTGAGGATCCTGCAAAGGGATATTATGTGGCAACTGGAGGCCTGTGGTAAGCAAGGAAATGTCATCTGTTGAAAATTGGAGAGAAGGTTTCTGAGCAACTCTTTTGTGATGTTTGTATTCACCTCACACAGTTAAATCATTCTTTGGATTGAGCAGTTTGAAATCACTGTTTCTGTGGAATCTGAGAAAGGACATTTGGGAACGCTCTTCAGAATATCCTGAAAAAGAAATAACCTCAGATAGAAACCAGAAGGAAGCTTTCTGTGAAACTACTATGTGTCATGTGAATTCCTCTCACTCATTTAAGCATCTCTTTTGATTGAGCAGTTTTCTAACCCTGTTTATGTTTAGAATGCAAGGGTATATTCAGAAGGGCTTTGAAGCTTACGGTGAAGCAGGAAGTATGTTCAGATACAAACTGTAGAGAAGCTTTCCAAGGAACAGCTTTTGACGTGTGCATTCCACTCACAGTGCTATACCTCTCTTCTCATACAACATCGGGGTAACCCTTTTGGAGAAAAAGGTACTATGGGATATTCGGGAGCATATTGATGCCTATGGTGAAAAGTGAAATAGCCTCACACAAAAACTGGAAAGAAGCTTTCTGTGAAACTGCTCTGTGATGTGTATTCATCTCACATAGATAAAGCTTTCTTTATGCAGCAGGAAAACTCTGTCATGCACAGATCCATGAAGGGACATTCAGGAGCACATACAAGACTATGGTGAAAAAGGAACTATCTTCAGATAAAAGCAAGAAAGAAGCTTTCTGTGAATATGCTTTTTACTATGTTTATTCATCTCACATAAATGAAGCTTTCTTTACATTACACTGCTTGGAAACTCCATCATGGATGAACAGTGAAGGGACATCGGGAGCACATTCAGGCCTGTGGTGAAAAAGGAAATATCTTCAGATAAAAACTGGAGAGAAGCTTTCTGAGAAACTTCTTTGTGATGTGTGCATTCCACTCAGGGAGTTATTTCTCTTTTCTTATAAGGCAGTGTTTGAACACATAGACTAAACAAAAACAGTGTCAGAATACCGTTCAATGAAAAGAGAAGCTTAATTGTGTGAGTGGAATTCACGTGACACAGAGCAGTTTCACAGAAAGCTTCCTTCTGGTTTCTATCTGAGGTTATTTCTTTTTCAGGATATTTTAAAGACCATTCCCAAATGTCCTTTCTCAGATTCCACAGAAACAGTGATTTCAAGCTGCTCAATCCAAAGAAAGATTTAACTCTCTGATATGAATACAAACATCACATAAGAGTTGCTCAGAAATCGTCTCTCCAATTTTCAACGGAAGACATTTCCGTGCTCACCACAGGCCTCTAGTCACCATTTCATATCCCTTCACAGAATCCTCAAAGACAGACTTTCCAAACTGGGAAATGTAGAGTAAGCTTTAACTCTCTGAAATGAATGCACATGTCAGAGAGCAGTTTCTTGGAACACTTCTTTCTGGGTTTTATTTCAGGATATTTCACTTTTCACCATAGTCTTTCATGCGCTTCAAAATATTACTTTTTCGGTTTTACAGGAACAGTGTTCAAACACTGCCTTATGAGGAAGGAGGTATAACTCCCTGAGTGGAATGCACACATCCAACGCAGTTTCTCAGAAAGCTTCTCTCCAGTTTTATCTGAAGATATCTCCTTTTCAACCGTAGGCCTGAATGTGCTCCCGAATGTCCCTTTGCAGATCCGTCCATAATGGAGTTTTCAATTGGTGTAAAATAAGGAAAGTTTTATCTTTGTGAGATGAATAATAATATCTCTCACAAAGCAGTTTCACAGAAATCTTCTTTCCAGTTTTTGTGTGAGGATATTTCCTTTTTCACCATAGCTGTCCCTATACTCTTGAATGTCCCTTGGTAGCTTTTTCTCCTAAAGGGATTCCCCACTCCTTTCTGAGAAGAAAAGTATAATTCTGTGAGTGCAATGCACACGTCACAAATTATCTCCTAGGTAAGCTTCTCCCAGTTTCTATCTGAAGGTATTTCATTTTTCACCATAAGCCTCAAAGGGCTCCCCAATATCCCTCTGCAGACTAAACAAAGAAGGTGTTCGAATACTGCTCAATGAAAAGAGAAGCTTAACTGTGCAAGGGAATTCATGCGACAGAGAACGATTTCACAGAAAGCTTCCTTCTGGTTTCTATCTGAGGTTATTTTTTTTTCAGAATATTCCTAACAGCGTTCCAAAATGTCCTTCCTCAGATTCCACAGAAACAGTGATTTCCAACTGCTCAATCCAAAGAATGACTTAACTCTATGAGATGAAAACAAACATCACAAAAGGGTTGCTCAGAAAGCTTCTCTCCAATTTTCAATGGAAGACATTTCCTTGCTCACCACAGGAATCCGGTTGCCACTTAATATCCCTTCGTGGAATCCTCAAAGATAGGCTTTCCAAACAGGGAAATGTAGAGTAAGCTTTAATTCTGTGTTAATGGAATGGACATGTCAGAGAGCAGTTTCTTGGAATGTTTCTTTTTGAGTTTTATTTGACGACATTTCACTTTTTGCCATATTCTTCAATGTGTTCTGAATATAACTTTTTTAGTTTTACCGGAACAGTGCTCAAACAGTGCTTTATGAGAAAAAAAGTATAACTCCCTGAGTGGAATGCACGTATCACCAATCAGTTTCTCAGACTTCTCTCCAGTTTTTATCTGACGAAATTTCCTTTTTCACCATAGGCCCGAATGTGTTCCCGAATATCCCTTTGTGGATCCATCCATGACAGAGTTTCCAAGCTGCGTAATGTAAGGAAAGCTTTATCTATGTGAGATGAATAAACATAGCAAAAAGCAGATTCACAGAAAGCTTTCTTCCAGTTTTTATCTGAAGATATTTCGTTTTTCACTGTAAGCCTCAAAGTGCTCCTGAATATCCCTTCACAAGCTAAACATAAACAGGGTTACAAAACTGCTCAATGAAAAGAGAGGCTTAACTGAGCAAGAGGAAATAAAAAGACACAGAACAGTTTAACAGAAAGCTTTCTTCTGGATTTTACCTGAGGATATTTCTTTCTCCATATTCTAAGGAGTGTTCCCAAATGTTCTTCCTCAGATTCCACGGAAACAGTGATTTCAAAGTGCTCAATCCAAAGAATGGTTTAACTCTATGACATGAATACACACACCATAAAGGAGTTGCTCAGAAAGCTTCTCTCCAGTTTTCATCGGAAGACGTTTCGTTGCTCACCCCAAGCCTCCAGGCGCCACTAAATATACCTTCACAGATTCCTCAAAGACAGAGTTTCCAAACTGGGCAACATAGAGTAAGCTTTAACTCTGTGAGATGAATGCACATATCAGAGAGCAGTTTCTTGGCAGGCTTCTTTCTGGGTTTTATTTGAGGATATTTCACTTTTCACCATAGTTTTCAATGCGCTCTGAAATATCACTTTTTCAGTTTTACAGGAACAGTGTTCAAACAATGCCTTATGAGAAAAGAGATATAACTCCCTGAGTGGAATGCACACATCAGAAAGCAGTTTCTCAGAAAGCTTCTCTCCAGTTTTTATCTGAAGATATTTCCTATTTCAACATAGGCCTGAATGTGCTCCCGAATGTCCCTTTGCGAATCTGTCCATGACGGCATTTCAAAACTGGGTAAGAGAAAGAAAGTTTTATCTATGTGAGATGAATAAACATATCTATCACAAAGTAGTTTCACTGAAAGCTTCTTTCCAGTTTTTGTGTGAGGATATTTCCTTTTTCATCATAGCCGTCCCTATACTCTCGAATGTCCACTGTTAGCTTTTTCTCCAAAAGGAATTCCCCAATCCTCTGTGAGGAGAAAAGCATAACTCTGATTGGAATGCACACGTCACAAAGCTGCTCCTCGGAAATCTTCTCTCCAGTTTGTATCTGAAGATATTTCCATTTTCATCATAATCTTCAAAACACTCCCGAGTATCCTTTAGTTGACTAAACTAAAAAAGTGTTAGAATACTGCTCAGTGAAAACAGAAGCTTAACTATGCGAGTGGAATTCACATGACACAGAGCAGTTTCAGAGAAAGCTTCCTTCTGGTTTTTATCTAAGGTTATTTCTTTTTCAGCATATTCTAAAAACCATTCCCAAATGTCCTATCTCAGATTCCACAGAAACAGTGATTTTAAACTGCTGAATCCAAGGAATGGAATGTTTCTTGGTCGCACATAAATAAAGCTTTCTTTATGTTACTCAGCCTGGAAAGTCCATCATGGATGGATCTGTGAACGGACATTTGGGATCATATTCAGGCCTATGGTGAAAAAGGAAATATCTTCAGGAAACAACTGGAGAGAAGCTTTCTGAGAATGTGCTTTTTGCTATGTTTATTCATCTCATGACGACAAAGCTTCATTTACATTATGCAGCGTGGAAGCTGTGTCATGAACGGATATGCAAAGGGACATTCAGGAGCCCATTCAGGACAATGGTGAAACAGGTAATCTCTTCAGATAAAAACTGTAGAGAAGCTTTCTGAGAAACTACTTTGTGTTCTGTGCATTCCACTCAGGGAGTTATACCTCTTTTCTCATAAGGCAGTGTTTGAACACTGTTCGTGTAAAACTGAAAAACTGATATTTCGGAGCGCATTGAAGACTATGCTGAAAAGTTAAATATCCTCAAATAACACCCAGACAGAAGCGTTCCAAGAAACTGCTCTCTGATATGTGCATTCATATAACAGAGTTAAAGCTTACTCTACATTTCCCAGTTTGGAAACTCTGTCTTTGAGGAATCTGCAAAGGGATATTAAGTGGCAACCAGAGGCCTGTGGTGAACAAGAAAATGTCTTCCTTTGAAAACTGAAGAGAAGATTTCTGAGTAACAGTTTTGCGATGTGTTTATTCATCTCATAAAGATGCATCATTCTTTGGATTGTGCAGTTTGAAATCACTGTTTCTGTGGAACCTGAGAAAGGACATTTGGTAACGCTCTTTAGAATATGCTGAAAAATTAATACCTTCAGATAAAAACCAGAAGGAATCTTTCTGTAAAACAGCTCTGTTTTGAGTGAAATCCACTCTCATAGTTAAGCTTCTCTTTTCATTGAGCATTATTCTAATACTATTATTGTTTAGTCTGCGAAGGGATATTCGAGAGTACTTTGAGCCTTATGGTGAAAACGGAAATGTCTGCAGATAGAAACTGTAGAGAAGCTTTCTGAGGAGCTGCTTTGTGACGTTTGCATTCCACTCACAGAGTTATACCTTTCTTCTCATAGAGGATTAGGGAATCCCTTTTGGAGAAAAAGCTACCAGGGGACATTTGGGAGTATATGGATGGCCATGGTGAAAAAGGAAATATCCTCAGACAAAAATTGGAAAGAAGCTTTTTGTAAAACTGCTTTGTGACAGATATGTTTATTCATCTCACATAGATAAAACTGTCTTTATATTATGCAGTTTGGAAACTCCATCATGGATGGATCCACGATGGGATATTCGGGAGCACATTCAGGACTATGGTGAAAAAGGAAATATGTTCAGATAAAAACTCTAAAGAAGATTTCCGTATATCTGTTTTTTGCTGTGTTTATTCATCTCACATAGATAAAGCTTTCTTTACATTATGCAGCTTGGAGACTCTGTCATGGACGGATCCACGAAGGGACATTCGGGTGCACATTCAGGACTATGGTGAAAAAGGAAATATCTTTAGATAAGAAACGGAGGGAAGCTTTCTGAGAAATTGCTTTGTGATGTGTACACAGGGAGTTATACCTCTATTCTCATTAAGCAGTGTTTTAACACTCTTCCTGTAAAACCAAAAAAGTTATATTTTGGCGCGCATTGAAGACTATGGTGAAAATTTAACTATCCTCAAATAAAAATGAGAAAGAAACATTACAAGAAACTGCTCTCTGATATGTGCATTCAGTTCACAGAGTTAAAGCTTGCTCTACATTGCCCAGTTTGGAAACTCTGTTTTTGAGGAATCTGCGAAGGGATATTTGGTGGCACCCAGAGGCCTGTGATGAGCAAGGAAAGTCTTCCATTGAAAACAGGGGAGAAGCTTTCTGAGCACCTGCTTTGTAACTTTTGTAGTCATCTCATAGAGTTAAATCATTCTTGGGATTGAGCGGTTTGAAATCACTGTTTCTTTAGAATCACAGGGAGGACATTTGGGAATGTTCTTTAGAACATGGAGAAAGAAATATTCTCAAATAAAAACCAGAAGGAAGCTTTCTGTGAAACTGCTATGTGTGGTATGAATTCCTCCTGCTAAGTTAAGCTTCTCTTTTCATTGAGCAGGTTTCTAACACTGTTTTTGTTTAGCGTGCGAAGAGATAGTCAGTAACACTTTGAGGCTTACAGTGAAAAAAGAAATATGTTCAGACAGAAACTGGAAAGAAGCTTTCTGAGTAGCTGCTTTGTGACGTGTGCATTCCACTCACAGTGTTATACCTCTGTTCTCATACAGCACTGGGGAAGCCCTTTTGGAGGAAATGGTACCAATGTATATTTGGGAGCATATTGACGCCTATGGTGAAAAGGGAAATAGCCTCAGACAAAAAGAAAAAAAGCTTTCTGTGAAACTCCTCTATACTATGTGTATTCATCTCACATATATAAAGCTTTCATTACATTATGCAGCTTGGAAACACTGTCATGGATGGATCCGTGGAGGGACATTCAGGAGCACATTCAGGACTAGGTTAAAAAAGGAAATATCATCAGATAAAAACGGCAAAGAAGCTTTTCATGAACCTGCTTTTTGCTATGTGTATTAATCTCACATACATAAAGCTCTTTATGTTACACAGCTGGACATTTGGGAACACATTCAGGACTCTGGTGAAAATGGAAGTATCTTCAGATAAAAACTGGAAAGAAGCATTGAGTGAATCTGCTTTTTGCTACATTTATTCATCTCACATAGATAAAGCTTTATTTACATTATGCAACTTGGAAACTCCGTCATGGACTGATCCGCAAAGGGACATTCAGAAGCACATTCAGGACTATGATGAAAGAGGAAATATCTGCAGATAAAAACCGCAGAGAAGCTTTCTGAGAAACTGATTTCTGATGTGTGCATTCCACTCAGGGAGTTTTATCTCTTTTCTCATAAGGCAGTGTTTGGACACTGTTCCTGTAAAACTGAGAAAGTGGTATTTCAGAGTGCATTGAAGACTATGGTGAAAAGTGAAATACCCTGAAATAAAACCCAGAAAGAAGTATTCCAAGAAATTACTGTGTGATATGTGCATTCATCTCACAGAGTTAAAACTTACTGTACATTGCCCAGTTTGGAAACTCTGTATTTGAGAAATCTTCAAAGGGATATTAAGTGGTGCCTGAGGCCTGTGTTGAGCAAGGAAATGTCTTCCGTTGAAAACTGCAGAGAATCTTTCTGAGCCACTGCTTTGGGATGTGTGTATTCCTCTCATAGAGTTAAATCATTCTTTGGATTGAGCAGTTTGAAATCTCTGTTTCTGTGGAACCTGAGAAAGGACATTTGGGAACATGCATTAGAATATGCTTTAAAAGAAATACCCTCGGATAAAAATCAGAAGGCAACTTTCTGTGAAACTGCTCTGTCTCGTGTGAATTCCACTCGCACAGTTCAGCTTCTCATTTCATTGAACAGTATTCTAACACTGTTTTTGTTTAGTCTGTGAAGGGAATTTTGGGGGCACTTTGAGGCTTATGGTGAAAACGGAAATATCTTCAGAGAAAAACTGGAGAGAAGCTTTCTGAGGAGCTGCTTCGTGACGTGTGCACTTCACTCAAAGAGTTATACCTTCCCTCTCATAGAGGATTGGGGAATCCCTTTTGGAGAAAAAGCTACCAGGGGACATTCGGGAGTATATGGATGGATTTGGTTAAAAAGGAAATATCGTCAGACAAACACTGGAAAGAAGCCTTCTGTGAAACTGCTTTGTGATAGATACACTTATTGATCTCACATAGATAAAACCTCCTTTATATTACACAGTTAGGAATCTCCATCATGGACGGACTGCGAAGGGACATTACGGGAGCACATTCAGGCCTATGGTGAAAAAGGAAATATCTTCAGATAAAAACGGAGGAGAAACTCTGAGCAACTGCTTTGTGATGTGTGCCTTCCACTCAGGGAGTTATACCTCTTTTGTCATAAGGCAGTGTTTAAACACTGTTTCTGTAAAATCGAGAAAGTGGTATTTCGGAGCGCATTGAAGACTATGGCGAAAAGTGAAATATCCTCAAATAAAACCCAGAAAGAAGCATTCCAAGAAAATGCTCTCTTATATGTGCATTTATTTCACAGAAATAAATCTTACTTTACGTTGCCCAGTTTGGAAACTCTCCCTTGAGGCATCTGCTAAGGGATATTAATTGACACCCAGAGGCCTGTGGTGAGCAAGAAAATGTCTTCCGTTGAAAACTGGAGAGAAGCTTTCTGAGCAACTGCTTTGTGATGTGTGTATTCATCTCATAGAGTTAAATCATTCTTTGGATTGAGCAGTTTGAAATCACTGTATGGAATCTGAGGAAGGACATTTGGGAACGCTCTTTAGAATATGGAGAAAGAAATATCCTCAGATAAAAGCCAGAAGAGAACTTTCTGTGAAACTGCTCTGTGTCACGTGAATTCCTCTCACTCAGTTAAGCTTCTGTTTTCACTGAGTTGTTTCAACCACTGTTTATGTTTAGCGTGAGAAGGGTTATTCGGGAGTGCTTTGAGGTTTACGGGGAAAAAGGAAATATGTTCAGAGAGAAACTGCAGAGAAGCTTTCCAAAGAACTGCTTTGTGACGTATGCATTCCACTCACAGTGTTATACCTGACTTCTCAGACAGCATTTGAGAAACCATTTTGGAGGAAAAGGTAACAAGGGATATTTGGGTGCATATTAACGAATATGGTGAAAAGAGAAATAGACTCAGATGAAAACTGGAAAGAAGCTTTCTGTGACACTGCTCTGTGATATGTGTATTCATCTCACATACCTAAAGCTATCTTTACATTAAGCAGCTTAAAACTCTGTCATGGACGGATCCACCAAGGGACATTCGGGAGCACATTCAGGAGTATGGTGAAAAAGGAAATATCTTCAGATAGAAACTGGAAAGAAGCTTTCTGTGAATCTGCTTTTGCTATGCTTATTCATCTCACATTGATAAAGATTTCTTTACATTGCACAGCTTGGAAACTCAGTCATGGACGGATCTGCAAAGGGATATTTGGGAGTACGTTCAGGCCTATGTTGAAAATGGAAAAGCTTCAGATGAAAACTGGAAAGAAGCTTTCTGAGAAATTGCATTGTGACATGTGCATTCCACTGAGGTAGCTGTACCTCTTTTCTAATAAGACAGTGTTTGAACACTGTTCCTGTAAAATCAAAAAAGTGATATTATGGAGCACATTGAAGACTATGGCGAAAAGTGAAATATCCTCAAATAAAACCCAGAAAGAAGTGTTGCAAGAAACTGCTCTCTAATATGTGCATTCATTACACGGTGTTAAAGTTTACTCTACATTGCCCAGTTTTGAAACTCTGTCTTTGAGGAATCTGTGAAGGGATATTAAGGGGCTCGCAGAGCCCTTTAATTTTGAGCTCCCTTGTTTTGGGCGAGTAAATGTCTTCCGTTGAAAACTGGAGAGAAGCTTTCTGAGCAGTTGCTTTGTAATGTGTGTATTATTCTCATAGAGTTAAATCACTCTTTGGATTGAAGACTTTGAAATCATAGATTCTATGGAATCAGAGGAAGGACATTGGGAATGCTCCTTAGAATATGGAGAAAGAAATATCCTCAGATAAAACCAGAATGAAGCTTTCTGTGAAACTGGTGTGTGTCATGTGAATTCCTCTCGCTCAGTTAAGCTTCTCTTTTCATTGAACAGTTTCCAACATTGTTCATGTTTAGTGTATGAAGGGACATACGAGAGCACTTTGAGGCTTATGGTGAAAAAGAAAATATGTTCAGATAGAAACTGGAGAGAAGCTTTCCGCGGAACTGCTTTGTGACGTGTGCATTCCACTCACAGTGTTACACCACTCTCTCATACAGCATTGGGGAAACCCTTTCTGTGATACTGTTCTGTAATATGTGTATTTATCTCACATAGATAAAACTTTCTCTACATTACACAGCTTGGAAACTCTGCCATGGATGAATTCACGAAGTGACATTCAGGAACACATTCAGGACTATGTTGAAAAAGGAAATATCTTCAGATAAAAACTGAAAAGAAATTTTCTGTGAACTTGCATTTCGCTATGTTTATTCATCTCACATAGATAAAACTTTTTCTATATTACGCAGTTTGGAAAACCTGTCATGGATGGACCTGCAATGGGATATTCGAAAGCTCATTGAGGCCTATGGTGGAAAAGGAAATTTCTTCAGAAAAAAAATGGAGAGAAGCTTTTTGAGAAACTGCTTTGTGATGTGTGCATTCCACTCAGGGAGTTATACCTCTTTTGTCATAAGGCAGTGTTTGAACACTGTTCCTGTAAAACAAAATAGTGATATTTCAGAGCTCATTGAAGACTCTGGTGAAAAGTGATATATCCTCAAATAAAACCCAGAAAGAAGCGTTCCAAGAAACCGCTCTCTGATATGTGCATTCATTTCACAGAGGTAAAGCTTACTCTACATTACACAGTTTGTAAATTCCGTCTTTCAATAATCTGCAAAGGGATATTAAGTGGCGCCCAGAGGCCTGTGGTGACCAAGGAAATGTCTTCCGATGAATACTGGAGGGAAGCTTTCTGAGCAACTGCTTTGTGATGTGTGTATTCATCTCATAGAGTTAAATCATTCTTTGGATTGAGCAATTAGAAATCACTGCTTCTGTGGAATCTGAGGAGGGACATTTGGGAAAGATCTTTAGAATATGGAGAAAGAAATATCCACAGATAAAAACCAGAAGGAAGCTTTCTGTGAAACTGCTGTGTGTTGTGTGAATTCCTCTCACTCAGTTAAGCTTGTCTTTTCATTGAGCAGTTTTCTAACATTCTTCATGTTTAGCGTACGAAGGGATATATGGGAGCACTTTGAGGCTTATGGTGAAAAAAAAAGTTCATATAGAAACTAGATACAAGCTTTCTGCAGAACTGCGTTGTGACGTGTGCAATCCCCTCACAGTGTTATACATCTCTTCTCATACAGCATCGGGGAAACCCTTGCTGTGATACTGTTCTGTGATATGTGTATTCATCTCACATAGATAAAGCTTTCTCTACATTACGCAGCTTGGAAACTCTGTCATGGATGAATCCATGGAGGGACATTTGGGAGCACATTCAGGACTTTGTTGAAAAGGGAAATATCTTCAGATAAAAACTGGAAAGAATCTTTCTGTGAATCTGCTTTTTGGTATGTTTATTCATCTCACATAGATAAAAGTTTCTTTATATCAGTTTGGTAACTCCATCATGGATGGATTCGTGAAAGGATGTTCCGGAGCACCTTCAAGCCAATGGGGAAAAAGGAAATACCTTCAGATAAAAACTGGCAAGAAGCTTTCTGAGAAACAGCTTTGTGATGTGTGCATTCCACTCAGGGAGTTATACCTCTTTTCTCATAAGGCAGTGTTTGAACACTGTTCCTCTGAAACCAAAAAAAGTGATATTTCAGAGCTCATGGAAGACTATAGCGAAAAGTGAAATATCCTGAAATAAAACCCAGAAAGAAGCTCTCCAAGAAACTGCTCTCTGACATGTGCATTCATTTCAGAGAGTGAAAGCTTACTCTACATTTCCCAGTTTGGAATGTCTGTCTTTGAGGATTCTACAAAGGGATGTTAAGTGGCGACCAGAGACCTGTGGTGAGAAAGGAAATGTCTTCCATTGAAAACTGGAGAGAAGCTTTCTGAGCAACTGCTTTTTGATGTCTGTATTCATCTCATAGGGTTAAATCATTCTTTAGATTGAGTAGTTTGAAATCACTCGTTCTGTGGAACATGAGAAAGGACATTTGGAAACGTTCTTTAGAATATGCTGAAAAAAAAAAAACCCTCCAATAAAATCCAGAAAGAAGATTTCTGTGAAACTGCTCTGTGTCATGTGAATTCCACTCGCACCATTAACTTTCTGTTTTAATTGAACAGTATTCTAACACTGTCATAGTTTAGTCTACTAAGGGATACTCGGGAGCGCTTTGAGGCCTATGGTGAAAAGGGAAATATCTTCAGATAGAAACTGGAGAGAAGATTTCCGAGGACATGCATTGTGATGTTTGCATTCCACTCACAGAGTTACACTTTTCTTCTCATAGAGGATTGGGGAATCCCTTTTGGAGAAAAAGCTACCAGGGGATATTCAGGAGTATATGGACAGCTATGGTGGAAAAGGAAATAACCTCAGACAAAAACTGGAAAGAATCTTAATGTGAAAATGCTTTGTGACAGATATGTTTATTCATCTCACATAGATAAAACTTTCTTTCTATTATGCCGTTTTGAAACGCCGTCGTGGACAGATTTGCGAAGGGACATTCGGGAGCATATTCAAGCCTATGGTGAAATAGGAAATATCGTCAGATAAAAACCGGAGAGAAGCTTTCTGAGAAACTGCTTTGTGATGTGTGCATTCCACTCAGGGAGTCATACCTGTTTTCTTGTAAGGCAGTGTTTGAACACTGTTCCTGTAAAACCGAAAAAGTGATATTTCGGAGCGCATTGAAGTCTATGGCAAAAAGTGAAATATCCTCAAATAAAACTCACAGAGAAGCATTCCAATAAACTACTCTCTGATATGTGCATTCATTTCATAGAATTAAAGCTTACTCTACGTTGCCCAGTTTGGAAACTCTATCTTTTAGAAATGTGTGAAGGGATCTTAAGTGCGCTCAGAGGCTTGTGGTTAGCAAGGAAACGTCTTCCGATGAAAACTGGAGAGAAGCTTTCTGAGCAATTGCTTTGTGATGTGTGTATTTGTCTCGTTGAGTTAAACCATTATTGGATTGAGCAGTTTGAAATCACTGTTTTTGTGGAATCTGAGGAAGGACATTTGGGAATGCTCCTTAGATTATGGAGAAAGAAATATCCTCAGGAAAAATCCAGAAGGAAGCTTTCTGTCAAACTGCTCTGTGTCGTCTTAATTCCCCTCACTCAGTTAAGTCTCTCTTTTCACTGAGCAGTTTTATAACCCTGTTTTTGTTTAGCGTGTGAAGGGATATTCAAGAGCACTTTGAGACTTATGGTGAAACAGGACATATCTTCAGATAGAAACTGGAGAGAAGCTTTCCAAGGAACTGCTTTGTGACGTGTGCATTCCACTCATAGAGTTATATCTTTTTACTCATAGAGGATTATGAAATCCCTTTTGAAGAGAAGACTACCAAGGGACATTCACCATATGGAGGGCTACGGTGAAAAAGGAAGTATTCTCAGGCAAAAACTGAAAGGGAGCTTTCTGTGTAAATGTTTTGTGATAGATATGTGTATGCATCTCATATATATAAAACTTTCTTTACATCATGCAGCTTGGAAACTCCATCATGGATGGATCCGTGAAGGTATATTCGGGATCACATTCGGGCCTATGGTGATAAAGGAAATATTGTCAGATAAAGACTGGAGAGAAGCTTTCTGAGAAACTGCTTGGTGATGTGTGCATTCCACTTAGGGAGTTATACTTTTTCTCTCACAAGACACTGTTTGAACACTGTTCCTGTACAACTAAAAAAGTGATATTCGGAGAACATTGAAGATATGGCGAAAAGTGAAATGTCTTCCAATACAACCCAGAAAGAAACATTCCAAGAAACTGCCCTCAGACATTCCATTCATTTCACAGAGTTAAAGCTTACTTTACATTTCCCAGTTTGGAAAGTCTGTCTTTGAGGATTCTGCGAAGGGATATTAAGTGGCGACCAGAGGCCTGTGGTGAGCAAGTAAATGTCTTCCGTTGAAAATTGGAGAGAAGCATTCTGAGTAACTTTTTTGTGATGTTTGTATTCATCTCATAGAGTTAAATCATTCTTTGCATTGAGCACTTTGAAATCACTGTTTCTTTGGAATCTGAGAAAGGACATTTGGGAACTCTCTTTAGAATATCCTGAAAAAGAAATAACCTCAGATAGAAACCAGAAAGAAGCTCTCTGTGAAACTCCTCTGTGTCGAGTGAATTTCGCTCACACTGTTAAGCTTCTCTTTTCATTGAGCAATATTCTAACACTGTTTTTGTTAGTCTGCGAAGGACTATTCGGGAGCGGTTTGAGGCTTACGATGAAAAAGGAGATATCTTCAGATAAAAACTGGATAGAAGGTTTCTGAGAAACTGCTTTGTGATGTGTGCATTCCACTCAGAGAGTTATACCTATTTTCTCACAAGGCAGTGTTTGAACACTGTTCCTGTAAAATCGAAAATGCAATATTTCGGAGGGCATGGGTGACTATCTTGAAAAGTGAAATATCCTGAAATAAAACCCAGAAAGAAGCATTCCAAGAAACTGCTCTGACATGTCCTCTCATTTCAGAGAGTTAAAGCTTAATCTACATTTCCCAGCTTGGAAAGTCTGTCTTTTAGGATTCTGCAAAGGGTTATTAAGTGACGACCTGAGGCCTCTGGCGAGCAAGGAAATGTCTTCCGTTAAAAACTGGAGAGAAGCTTTCTGAGCAACTGCTTTGTGATGTGTGTGATTTCCTCATAGTGTTAAATCATTCTTTGCATTGAGCAGTTTGAAATCACTCTTTCTGTGAAACCTGAGAAAGAACATTTGGAAACGCTCTTAAGAATATGCTGAAAAAGAAATACCCTCCGATAAAAATCAGAAGGAAGCTTTCTATGAAACTGCTCTGTGTCACGTGAATTCCACTCACACAATTAATCTTCTGTTTTCATTTAGCAGTATTCTAATACTATTTTAGTTTAATCAGCTAAGGGATACTCGGGAGTGCTTTGAGGCTTGTGGTGAAAGTGGAAATATCTTCAGATGGAAACTGGAGAGAAGATTTCCGAGGAGCTACTTTGTGACATGTGCATTCCACTCACAGAGTTATACTTTTCTTCTCATAGACGAATGGGGAATCCCTTTTGGAGAAGAAGCTACCAGGGGACATTCGGGAGTATATAGATGTCTATAGTGAAAAAGGAAATATCGTCAGACAAAAACTGGAAAGAAGGTTTCTTTCCAGTTTCACTGGTTTTTTTCCAGTGAAACTACTTTGTGATAGATATGTTTATTCATCTCAGACAGATAAAACTTCCCTTATATTACGCAGTTTGGAAATTCCATCGTGGACGGATCCGTGAAGGGACATTCAGGAGCCCATTCAGGCTTACAGTGAAAAAGAGATAAATTCAGATAAAAACTGGATAGAAACTTTCTGAGAAACTGCTTTGTGATGTGAGCATTCCACTCAGGGAGTTATATCTCTTTCCTCATAAGGCAGTGTTTGAACACTGTTCCTGTAAAACTGAAAAAGTAATATTTTGGAGCGCATTTAAGACTGTGGCAAAAAGTGAAATATCCTGAAATAAAACCCAGAAAGAAGCATTCAAAGAAACTACTCTCTGACATATGCATTCATTTCAGAGAGTTGAAGCTTACTCTACATTTCCCAGTTTAGAAAGTCTGTCTTTGAGGATTCTGGGAAGGGATATTAAGTGGTGATCGGAGGCCTGTGGCAGACAAGGAAATGTCTTTTGTTGAAAACTGGAGGGAAGCTCTCTGAGAAATTGCGCTGTGATGTGTGTATTCATCTCATAGAGTTAAATCATTCTTTGGACTGAGCAGTTTGAAATCACTCTTTCTCTGGCACCTGAGAAAGGACATTTGGGAACACTCTTTAGAATATCATGAAAAAGAAATACCCTCCAATAAAAACCAGAAGGAAGCTTTTTGTGAAACTGCTCTGTGTCATGTGAATTCCACAAGCACAGTTAAGCTTCTGTTTTCATTGAGCAGTATTCTAACACTGTTTTAGCTTAGTTAGCTAAGGTAGAGTTGGGAACGCTTTGAGGTTTATTGTGAAAACTGAAATATCTTCAGATAGAATCTGGAGAGAAGATTTCCAAGCAACTACTTTGTGATGTGTGCATTCCAGTCACAGAGTTATACTTTACTTCTCATAGAGGAATGGGGAATCCCTTTTGGAGAGGAAGCTACCAGGGGACATTCGGGAGTATATGGATGGCTATGGTGAAAAAGGAAACATCCTCAGACAAAAACTGGAAAGAAGATTTCTGTGAAACTGCTTTGTGATACATATGTTTATTCATCTCACATTGATAAAACTTTCCTTATATCTCTGTGAGATGGATTCACTCATCACACAGCAGTTTCTCAGAAAATTTCTTTTTGGTTTTTATCTGAGGATATTTCCTTTGTCATCATAGTCTTCAATGCACTCCCAAATATCCTATTGCAGATTACATGAAAACAGTGTTAGCAAACTCCTCAATGAAAAGAAGAATGTAACATTTTGAACTGAATTCACACATCACACAGCAGTTTCTCTGAAATCTTTCTCGTTTTTATCTGAGAATATTTTTCCATGAAATCAGTGTTAGCAAACTCCTCCATTTAAAGAATCATGTAACTCTATGAGATAAATTCACACATCACAATGAAGTTTCTCAGAAAGCTTCTTTTTGGTTTTTCTCTGAGGATATTTCCTTTGTTACCGTAGGCCTCAATACAATCCAAAATATGCCTTCTCAGATTCCCCAATAACAGTGCTACCAAACTGCTCCATGTATACAATGGTGTAATTCTGTGAGGTGAATTCACACACCACAAAGCAGTTTGTCAGAAAGCTTCTTTTTTGTTTTTATCTGAGGATAATTCCTTTGTCACCATAGGCCTCAATGCACTCCAAACTACACTATTGAAGATTTCACGAAAACATTTTTAGCAAATTGCTAAATAAAATGAGCAGCGTAACTCTGTGAGATGATTTCACACATCACAAAGCTGTTTCTCAAAAAGCTTCTTTCTAGTTTTTATCTGAGGATATTTCCTTTTTCACTATAGGCCTGAATGCACTCCCAAATATCCCTTTGCAGATTCCATGAAAAGAGTGTTAGCTCACTGCTCCATGAAAAGAAAGGTGTAACTCTGTGAGATGAATTTGCACATCACAAATAGCTTTCTCAGAAAACTTCTTTCTATATTTTATATGAGGATATTTACTTTGTGACCATTGGCTTCAATGCGATCCAAAATATCTCTTCTCAGATTCTCCAAAAAGAGTGCTTCCAAACTGATTCATGAAAAGAATCATATAACTCTGTGAGATGAATTAACACATCACAAAGCAGTTTAGAAGAAAGCTTCTTTCTAGTTTTTATATGAGGATATTTCCTTTTCCACCATAGGCTTCAATGCAGTCCCAAATATCCGTTCTCCGACACCAAAAAACAGTGATGCCAAGTGCTCCCTCAACAGAAACGTTCAGCTCTATGAGGTGAATGCACACATCACAAAAGAGTTTCTCTGAAAGTTTCTCTGCAGTTGTTACCTTAAGAAATTTCTTTTTTCACCTTAGGCCTCTATGTGCTGCAAATTATCCCTCTGCAGATGCCACTAAAACAGTGCTAACAGACTGCTCCATGAAAAGAAGGATGTAACTCTGTGAGATAAATTGACACATCACAAAGCAGTTTCTCCGAAGCTTTTTCTAGTTTTTATCTCAGGAAATTTACTTTTCCACCATAGGCTTCAATGCGCTTTGAAGTATCCCTTCTCAAACACCACAAAAAAAGTGATACCAAAGTGCTCCCTGAACAGAAACATTTGGCTCTATGAGACGAATGCACACATCACAAAGAGTTTCTCAGAAAACTTCTATCCCATTTTTACCTGAAGAATTTTCTTTTTTCACCTTAGGCCTCTATGCACTCCCAAACATCCCCCTGCATATTCCACAAAAACAGTGATAATAAACTGCTCCATGAAAAGAAAGGTGTAACTCTTTGAGATGAGTTCACGCATCACAAAGCAGTTTCTCAGAAAGCTTCATTTCTAGTTTAAATCTGAATATATTTCCTTTTTCACCATAGACTTCAATGTGTTCCTAAATACCTCTTTTCAGATAGCACAAAAACAGTAATGCCAATCGGTTTAATCAACAAAGAGGTTAAACTCTGTGAGATGAATATACACAACAAAACAGTTTCTCGAAAAGCTTCTCTCCAGTTTTTATCTGAAGTTATCTCCTTTTTCACCATAGTCCTCAGAGGGCTCCTGAATATACCTTCACAGATTCCATAAAAACAGGGCTATCAAACTGCTCCATGAAAAGGATCATGTAACTCTACGAGATGAAATCACAAATCACAAAGCAGTTTCTCAGAAAGCTTCTTTCTAGTTTTTGTCTGAGGATATTTCCTTTGTCCCCCTAAGTGTCAATGCACTCCAAAATATCCCATTGCAGAGTCCAAGAAAACAGTGGTAGCATACTGATCAATGAAAAGAATATTGCAACTCTGTGAGATGAATTTACACATCACAAAACAGTTTCTCAGAAAACTTCTTTTTGGTTTTTATCTGAGGATATTTCCTACGTCACCGTAGGCTTCAATGCACTCCAAAATATCCTATTGAAGATTCCATGAAAACATTGTTACCAAACTGCTCAATGAAAATAACATTGTAATTCTGTGAGATGAATTCACACATCATGAAGAAGTTTCTCAGAAAGCTTCTTTCTAGTTTTTATCTGAGGATATTTCCTTTTTCACTATAGGCCTCAATGCACTCCCAAATATCACTCTGCAGATTCCACAAAAACAGTGTTAGCAAACTGCTCCATGAAATAAAGGTGTAACTCTGTGAGATGAATTCATACATCACAAAGAACATTATCAGAAAGCTTCCTTCTAGTTTTTATCTGAGGATATTTCCTTTGTCACCATAGGCTTCAATGTGAACCAAAATATCCCTTCTCAGATTCAACAAAATCAGTGCTACCAAACTGCTAATCATGTAACTCTGTGAGATGAATTAACACATTACAAAGCAGTTTCTCAGAAAGCTTCTTTCTAGTTTTTATATCAGGATATTTCCTTTTCCACCATATGCTTCAATGCGCTCTCAAATATCCCTTCTCAGACACCACAAAAACAGTGATACCACAGTGCTCCCTCAACAGAAACGTTTCCTCTATGAGATGAATACACACCTCACAAACGAGTTTCTCAGAAATCTTCTCTCCAGTTTTTACCTGAAGAATTTTCTTATTTCACGTTAGGCCTCTATGTGCTCCCAAATATCCCTCTGCCAATTCCACAAAAACAGTGCTACCAAATTTTGCATTGAATAGAAAGGTTTAAGTCTGTGAGATAAATTCACCCATCACAAAGTTGTTACTCAGGAAGCTTGTTTCTAGTATTTATCTGAGTATATTTCCTTTGTCAGCATAGGCATGAATGTGATCCTAAATATCCTTTCTCAGATTCCACAAAAACAGTGTTAACAAACTGATCCATGAGATGAAATTGTAACTCTGTGAGATGAATTCACCAATTAGAAAGTAGTTTCTCAGAAAGCTTCTTTCTAGTTTTTATCTGAGCATATTTCCTTTCCCACCATAGGTTTCAATGGGCTCCCAAATATCCCTTCTTGGTCACCACAAAAACAGTGAAGCCAAAGTGCTCCCTCAATGGAAACGTTTAGCTCTATGAGATGAATGCACACATCATAAAATTGTTTATCAGAAAGCTTCTCTCCAGTTTTTACCTGAAGACCTTTCTTTTTTCACCTTAGGCCTCTATGTGCTCCCAAATATCGCTCTGCAGATTCCACAAAAACAGTGCTACCAAACTGTTCAATGAAAAGAAAGGTGTAACTCTGTGAGACAAATTCACCCATCACAAAGCAGTTTCTCAGAAAGCATCTTTCCAGTTTAAATCTGACGATATTTCCTTTTTCACCATAGGCTTCAATGTGCTCCCAAATATATCCTCTCAGAATCCACAAAAACAGTGATGCCAAACTGCTCAATCAACAAAAAGATTAAACTCCATGAGATGAATAAACACATCAAAAACTATTTCTCAAAAAGCTTCTCTCCAGTTTTTATTTGAAGTTATTTCCTTTCTCACCATAGGCCTCTAGGAGTGCCCGAATGTTCCCTTGCAGATTCCATTAAAAAAAGTTGTAACACTCTGTGTTACAATTGTAAAACTCTGTGAAATGAATTTACAAATCACAAAACGGTATCTCAGAAAGATTCTGTCTAGTTTTTATCTGAGGACATTTCCTTTGTCACCATAGGTTTCAAGGTGATCCAAAATATCCTTTCTCAGATTCCCCAAAAACAGTGCTACCAAACTGCTCCATGAAAAGAAAGGTGTAACTCTGTGAGATGAATTCACACATCAGAAAGCAGTTTCTCAGAAAGCTTCTTTTGATTTTTATCTGAGGATATTTCCTTGGTCACCATAGGCTTCAATGCGCTCCCAAATATACTATTGCAGATTCCATGAAAACAGTGTTATCAAACTGCTCAACCAAAAGAACAATGAAAAAAAAGTGTAACATGGTAGATGAATTCATATATCAAAAATAACTTTCTCAGAAAGCTTCTTTCTAATTCCTACCTGAGCATATTTCCTTAGTCACCAAAGCCTTCAATGCGACCAAAAATATCCCTTCTCTGTTTCCTCAAAAACAGTGCTACCAAACTGATACATGAAGGGAATTGTGTAATTCTGTGAGATGAATTTACACATCATGAAGCAGTTTCTCAGAAAGCTACTTTCTAGCTTTTATATGGTGACATGTTTTTGTCACCATAAGCTTCAAAGTGCTCCTCAATATCCCTTTGCAGACTCCACGAAAGCACTGTTAGCAAACTGCTCCATGAAAAGAAAGATGTAACACGGTGAGATGAATTCCCACATCACAAGGAAGTTTCTCAGAAAGCTTCTTTAGAGTTATTACTTCAGGATATTTCCTTTGTCACCCTAGGCATCAATGCGATCAAAAATATCCCATCTCAGATTCCCCAGAAACAGTGCTACCAAACTGATCCATGAAAACAATCATGTAACACTGTGAGCTAAACTAATACATCACAAAGTGGTTTCTCAGAAAGCTTCCTTCTAGTTTTTTTATAAGGATATTTATTTTGTGAAATAAGCTTCAATACACTCCACAGTATCCCATTGCAGATTCCACAAAAACAGTGTAAACAAACTGCTCCATGAAAAGAAAGGTGAAACTCTGTAAGATGAATTAACACATCACAAAGCAGTTTCTCAGAAAGCTTCTTTCCAGTTTTTATGTGGATATTTCCTTTGTCACCATAATCTTCAATGCGATCCAAAATATCCCTTATCAGATTCCCCAAAAGCAGTGCTACCAACCTGCTCCATGAAAAGAATTTGTGTAATGCTGTTAGACGAATTAACACATCTCAAAGCAGTTTCCCAGGGAGTTTCTTTGTAGTTTTTATGTGGATATTTCCTTTGTCACCATAAGCTTCAATGCGTTTCAAAATATCCCATTGCAGATTCTAAGAAAATAGGGTTAGCAAACCCCTCAAGGAAAAGAACCATGTACCTCAGTGTGATGAATTCACACAACACAAAGCAGTTTCTCTGAAAGTTTCCTTCTAGTTTTTCTATGAGGATATTTGCTTTTTCACCAGACGCCTCAATGCACTCCCAAAATCCTATTGCAAATTCCATGAAAACAGTGTTATCAAACTTCACAATCAAAAAAAAAAAAAAAGGTGTAACTCTGTGAGATGAATTCACACATCACAAAGCAGTTTCTCAGAAAGTTTCTTTCCAGGTTTTGTCTGAGGATATTTACTTTTTCACTATAGGCCTCAATGCGCTCCCATATATCCCTTTGCAGATTCCACAAAACTGTTAGCAAACTGCACCATGAAAATAAATGTATAACTCAGTGGGAAAAATTCACACACCATGAAGAACTATCTCAGAATGTTTCTTTCTAGTTTTTATCTGAGGATATATCCTTAGTAACCATAGTCTTCAATGTGATCCAAAGTATCTCTTCTCAGATTCCCCAAAAACATTGCTACAAATCCGATCCATGAAACAATCATGTAACTATGTGAGAATAATTAACACATCACTAAGTACTTTCTCAGAAAGCTTCTTTCCAGTTTTTATATGAGGATATTTCCTTTGTCACCAAAAGCTTCAATGCACTCTGAAATATCCCATTGCAGATTCCAAGAAAACACAGCAAAAGACTCAATGAAAAGAACTGTGTAACTCTCTGACATGAATTCACACATCACAAAGCAGTCTGAGAAAGTTTCTATCTAGTTTTGGTCTGAGGATATTTCCTTTTTCACAATAATCTTCAATGCACCCCGAAATATATCACTGTAGATTCCAAGAAAACAGTGTTAGCAAACTGCTCAATGAAAAGAATAGTGTAACACTGGGACATGAATTCACACATCACAAAGCAGTTTCTCAGAAAGCTTCTTTCTAGTTTTTAGCTGATAATATTTCCTTAGTCACCATAGCCTTCAATGTGATCCAAGATATCCCTTCTAATATTCCCCAAAAGCAGTGCTACCAAACGGATCCATGAAATGAATCGTGTAACCCTGTGAGATGAATTAACACATCCAAGAATGGTTTCTCAGAAAGCATATTTTCAGTTTTTATATGAGGATATTTCCTTTGTCACAATAAGCTTCAATGTGCTCCAAAATATGCCATTGCAGATTCCAAGAAAACAGTGATAGCAAGCTGCTCAATGAAAAGAACCATGTAACTCTGTGAGCTAAATTCACACATCACAAAGCAGTTTCTCACATAGCTTCTTTTTGGTTTTTCTACGAGGATATTTCCTTTGTCACCTAAGGCTTCAATGCACTCCCAGATATCCTATTGCAGATTACATGAAAAAAGTGTTATCAAACTTCACAATGAAAACAATGGTGTAACTAAGTTGGATGAATTCACATATCACAAAGCAGTTTCTCAGAAAGCTTCTTTATAGTTTTTATTGGATTATATTTCCTTTTTCACTATAAGCCTCAATGCCCTCATAAATATCCCTTTGCAGATTCCACGGAAACTCTGTTAGCAAACTTCCCCATGAAAAGAAAGGTGTGAATATTTGAGATGAATGAAAATATTTTTATTGTTTTTGTCTGAGGATATTTCCTTTGACACCATAAGTTTCAATGCACTCTGAAATATAGCATTTCAGATTCCAAGAAAACAGAGTTAACAAGCAGCTCAAGGAAAAGAACAGTGTAACTCTCTGAAATGAATTTACACATCGCAAAGGAGATTCTCAGAAAGATTCTTTCTAGTTTTTGTCTGAGGATATTTCCTTTTCCACAATAAGCTTCATTGCACTCTGAAATATGCCATGGTAGATTCCAAGAAAACAATGTTACTCAACTGCTCAATGAAAAGAACAGTGTAACTCACTGAGGTGAATTCACACATCCTTAAGCAGTTTCTCAGAAAGCTTCTTTCTCGTTTTTCTATGAAGATATGTCCTTTCTCACTATAGGCCTCAATGTGCTGGCAAATATCCCTTTGCAGATTCCCTGAAAAGTGTTAGCAAACCGCTCCATGAAAAGAAAGGTGTTTCTTGGTGAGATTAATTCACGCATTACAAAGCATGTTCTCAAAAAGCCTCTCTCTACTTTTATCTGAGGATATATAGTTTTTATATATATAGTTTTTAGGCCTTAATGCGATCCCAAATATACCTTTGCAGATTCCACAAAAACAGTGTTATCAAACAGCTCAATGAAAAGAACTGTGTAACTCTTTGAGATTAATTCACACATCACAAAGCAGTTTCACAGAATGTTTCTTCCTAGTTTTTATCTGAAGACATTTTCTTTGTCACCATAGGCTTCAATAAAATCCAAAATATCCCTTCTCACATTCCCCCAAAAAAAGTGCTACAAAACTGATCCATGAAAAGAATCGTGTAACTCTGTGAGATGAATTAACACATCACAAAGTAGTTTCTCAGAAAGCTTCTTTCTAGTTTTTATCTGAGGATATTTCCTTTGTCACCCTAGGCTTCAATGCTATTCAAAATATCCCTTCCAGATACCCCAAATACAATGCTATCAAAGTGATCCATGAAAAGAATCATGTAACTCTGTGAGAAGAATTGACAAATCACAAAGCAGTTTCTCAGAAAGCTTCTTTCCTCTTTTTGTCTGAGGATATTTCTTTTGTCACCATAAGCTCCAATGTGCTCTAAAATACCCCATCGCAGATTGCATGAAAACAGCTTTAGCAAACTGTTCAATGAAAAGAACAGTGTAATTCTATGAGATGAACTCACACATCACAAAGCAGTTTCTTAAAAAGCTTCTCTATAGTTTTTATCTGAGGATATTTCCTTTTTTACCATAGGTCTCAATGCACTCCCATATATCCGTTTGCACATTCCACTAAAACAGTGTTATCAAACAACTCAATAAAAAAATTGTGTAACTCTGTGAGATGAATTCACACATCACAAAGAAGTTTCTCAGAAAGCTTCTTCTTATTTTTTATCTGAGGATATTTCCTTTGTCACCATAGGCTTCAAAGGGCTCCCAAATATCCTACTGCAGATTCCATGAAAACATTGTTACCAAACTTCTCAATGAAAACAATGGTGTAACACTGCAAGATGAATTCACACATTACAAAGTAGTTTCTCAGAAATTACCCTTCTGGTTTTTTTCTGAGGTTATTTCCTTTTTCACCACACGCCTCATTGTGCTCCCAAATATCCCTTGCAGATTCCACAAAAACAGTGTTAGCAAACTTCTTCATGAATAGATAAGTGTAACTCTGTGAGATGAATTCACACATTACAAAGTAGTTTCTCAGAAAGCCTCTTTCTAATTTTTTTTCTGAGGCTATTTCCTTTGTCAGTGTAGCCTTCTATGCAATTCTGCGATTCCATGAAAACAATGTTACCAAGCTGCTTCATGAAAAGAACGGTGTAGCTCTGTGAGATGAAATTGTACATCACAAAGAATTTTCTCAAAAACCCTCTTTCTAGTTTTTATCTGAGGGTATTTCCTTTTTCACAATAGGCCTCAACACTCACCCAAATATGTCTTTGCAGATTCCATGAAAACAGCGTTAGCAAACTGCTCCATGAAAATAAAAGTGTAACTCTGTGAAATGAATTCACACAGCACTAAGGAATTTCTCAGGAAGCTTCTTTCCAGTTTTTATCTGAGGATATTTCCTTTGTCACCACAGGCTTCAAAGTGATCCAAAATATCCCTTCTCAGATTCTACAAAAACAGTGTAACCAAACTGCTCCATGAAAAGAATCATGTCGCTCTGTGAGTTTAATGCAAACATCACAAAGCAGTTTCTCACAAGGCTTCTGTCTAGTTTTTATCTGAGGATAATTTCTTTTTCACCAAAGGCCTCAATGTGCTCTCGCATGTCCCATTGCAGATTCCATGAGAAAAGTGTAACTTTAGGTGTAACTCTATGAGATGAATTCATACAAAACAAAGCAGTTTCTCAGAAAGCTTCTTATAGCTTTTGTCTGAGGAGAGTTCCTTTTTCACAGTAGGCCTCAAGGCCCTCGTGAATATCCCATTTCACATTTTTCAAAAACAGTGTTAGCAATCTGCTCGATGAAAAGAAAGTTATAACACTGTTTGATGAAGTCACACATCACAAGACAGTTTCTCAGAGACCTTCTTTCCAGTATTTGTCTGAATGTATTTCCTTTGTCACAACTGGCTTTAAAAGGCTCCCAAATATCCCATTGCAGATTCCAAGAAAACAGTGTTAGCAAAGTGCTCCATGAAAAGAAATGTGTGATTCGGTCAAATGAATTCAAGGATAACAAAGACGTCTCTCAGAAAGCTTTTTTCTTGTTTTTCTCTATAGATACATTCTTTGTCACCACAGGCTTCAAAATGATCCAAAATATCCCTTTTCAGTTTTCCCAAAAATAGTGCTACCAAACAGCTCCATGAAAAATATTGTGTAACACCGTGACATGAATTCACAAATCACAAAGCAGTTTCTCAGAAACTGTCTTTTCAGTTTTTATCTGAGGATATTTCCTTTGTCACCATAGGCTTCAATATGCTCCCAAATATCCTATTGCAGATTCCATTAAAAGAGTGCTAGCAAAATGCTCAATTGAAACAACGGTGTAACTCTGTGAGATGAATTCACACATCACAAAGCAGTTTCTCAGTAAGATTCTTTCTGATTTTAATCTGAAGATATTCCCTTTGTCAGCATGGGCTTCAGTGAGATCCAAAATATCACTTCTCAGATTCCCCAAAAACAGTGCTACCTAACTGCTCCATAAAAAGAATCGTGTAGTTCTGTGAGTTGAATTCACACATCACAAAGCGGTTTCTCAGAAAGCTACCTTCTAGTTTTTATCTGGAGATATTTCCTTTTTCACCATAGGCTGCAATGCTCTCCCAAATATCCCTTTGCAGAGTCCAAGAAAACAGTTTTAGCAAACTGCTCCTTGAAAAGAAATGTGTAATTCCGTGAGATGAATTCAAAGACAAGGAAATTTCTCAGAATGCTTCTTTCTACTTTTTATCTCTGGATATATCTTTTGTTAACACAGGCTTCAATACAATAGAAAATATCCCTTCTCAAATTCCCTAAAATAGTGGTTCATGAAAAGAATCATGTAACTCTGTGACATGAATTCACGCATCACACACCAGTTGCTCAGAAAGTTTCCTTCTCGCTTTTACCTGAGGATATTTCCTTTGTCATCATTGACTTCAATGCACTCCGAAATATCCCATTGCAGATTCCAATAAAAAACTGTTAGCAAACTGCTCCATGAAAAGAAAGGTGTAACTCTGTGATATGAATTCAAACATCACAAAGTAGTTTCTCAGAAAGCTTCTTTCTAGTTTTTATCTGAGGATATCCCATTCAATGTGCTCTAAAATTTTACATTGCTGATTCCACGGAAATAGTGTTAGCAAACTGTTCCATGAAAAGAAATGTGTAACTCAGTGAGATGAATTCACACATCACAAGGAAGTTTCTCAGAAAGCTTCTTTCTAGTTTTTAACTGAGGATATTTCCATTGTCATAATAGGCTTCAATGCGATCTAAAATATCCCTTCCCTGATTCCCCCAAAAAAGTGCTACCAAAGTGCTCCATGAAAAGGATCATGTAACTCTGTGAGACAAACCAACACATCACAAAGCAGTTCCTCAGAAAGCTTCTTTCTAGTTTTTATCTGAGGTTATTTCCTCTTTCACCATAGGCCTCAATGTGCTTCTGAATATCCCATTGCAGATTCCAGAAAAAAAATAGTTAGGAAACTTCTCAGTGAGAAAAAAGGTGTAACTCTGTGAGATGAATTCACACATCACAAAGCAGTTTCTCAGAAAATTTTTTTCAATTTTTTGTCTAAGGATATTTCCTTTTTCAACATAGACCTCAAAGCTCTCTTGAATATCACATTGCATATTACACGAAAAAAGTGTTAGCAAAATTATCAATGAAAAGAGGGGTGTAACACTGTGAGATGAACTCATACATCACAAAGAAGTTTCTCAGAAAGCTTCTTTTTGTTATTTTTCTGAGGATATTTCCTTTGTTACCATAGGCTTTAGTATTATCCCATGTATCCTATTGCAGATTAAATGACAAGAGTGTTAGGAAACTGCTTCATGAAAAGAAAGGTGTAACACTGTGAGATGATTTCACACATCACAAAGAAGTTTCTCAGATATCTTCTTTCTAATTTTTATCTGAGGATATTTCCTTTTACACTGTAGGCTTCAATGCGATCCAAAATATCCCTTTTCAGATTCCATAAAAACAGTGTTATTAGACTGCTCCATGAAAAGAGTCGTGTAGTTCTGTGAGATGAATTTACACATCACAAAGGGGTTTCACAGAAAGGTTTTTTCTACTTTTTATCTGAGAATATTTCCTTTTTAACAATAGGCCTCAATGCGCTCCCAAATATCCATTTGCAGATTGCGTGAAAACAGTGTTAGCAAACTGCTACATGAAAAGAAAGGTGTAACTCTGTGAGATGAATTCACACCTCACAAAGAAGTTTCTCAGAAAGCCGCTTTCTAGTTTTTATCTGAGGATATGTCCTTTTTGACCATAGGCTTCAATGCCCTCCCAATTAAACCTTTGCAGATTCCATGAAAACAGTGTTTGCAAACTGCTCATTAAAAAAAATGTGTAACTCTGTGAGACGAAGTCACACATAAGAAGGAATTCTCTTTGCAAATTCCAAGAAAACAGTGTTAGTAAAGTGCTCAATGAAACAACACTGTAACTCTGTGAAATGAATTCATTCATCCCAAAGCAGTATCTGAGAAGGCTTCTTTCTAGTTTTTATCTGATTATATTTAATTTTTCAGCCTAGGCCACAATGCATTCCCAAATATCCCTTTGCAGATTCCAAGAAAAAAAAACTGCTTTTCCTGGAGCAAACTGCTCCATGAAAAGAAAAGTGTAATTCAGTGAGATTAATTCAAAGATCACAAGGAAATTTCACAGACTGCTTCTTTGTAGTTTTTATCAGGATGTTTCCTTTTTCAACATCTTCCTCAGGATGCTCACGAATATCCCACAGCAAATTCAATGAAAACAGTGTTAGCAATCTGCTCAATTAAAAGAGAGGTGTAATTCTGTCAGATGAATTCACACACCACATAGAAGTTTCTCAGAAAGCTTCTTTTTGTTTTTCATCTGAGGATATTTCCTTTGTCACCCTAGACATACATGCACTCCCAAATATCCTATTGAAGATTCCATGAAAACAGTTTTGGCAAAATGCTCAATGAATACTACAGCGTTAGCCTATGAGATGAATTCACACATCACAAAGTAGTTTCTCAGAAAGCTTCTCTCTGGTTTTTATGTGATTATATTTCCTTTTTCATCATAGGCCTCAAGGCATTCCCAAATATTCCTTTGCATATTCCATGAAAACACTGTTAGCAAACTGCTTAATGAAAAGAAAGTAACTCTGTGAGATGATTTCACACATTACAAAAAATTTCACAGAAAGATGCTTTCTGGTTTTTATCTGAGGATATTTCCTTTGTCACCATAGGCTTCAATGTGATTCAAAATATCCCTTCTCAGATTTCCCAAATATAGTGCCAGAGAACTGCTCTATGAAAAGAATCATGTAAATCTGTGACTTGAATTCACACATCACAAAGTGGTTTCTGAGAAATCTTTCTAGTTTTTATTTGAGGTTATTTCCTTTTTCATCATAGGCCTTAATGCACTCTAGAACATCGTATTGCAGATTCCACAAAAACAGTGTTAGCAAACTGCCCAATGAAGAGAAAAGTGTAACTCTGTGGGATGAATTCAAACATCACAAAGCAGTTTCTCAGAAAGCTGCTTTTTAGTTTTTGTCTGAGGGTATTTCCTTTGTCACCATAGACTTCAAACCGCTCCCAAATATCATATTGCAGTTTCCACGAAAACTGTTAGCAAAATGCTCAATGAAAATAAAGGAGTAACTCTGTGAGATGAATTCATACATTACAAATTGGTTTCTCCAAAATCTTTGTAGTCTTTATCAGAGGATATTTCATTTTTCAGAATAAGCTTCAATGCCCTCCCAAATATCCATTTGCAGATTCCATGAAAACAGTGTTAGCAAACTGCTCCATGAGGAGAAAGGTGTAACTATTTGAGATCAATTCACACGTGACAAAGAAGTTTCTCAGAAATCCTGTTTCTAGTTTCTATCTGAGAATAATTCCTTTTTCACCATAGTCCTCAGTGCTCTACCATATATCCCTGATAGATTCCATGATAATAGTGTTAGCAAAGTTCTCCATGAAAGGAAATGTGTAACTGTGTGAGATGAATTCAGAGATCACAAGGAATTTTCTCAGAAAGCTTCTTTCTAGTTTGTATCTGTGGATATTTCATTTGTCACCAGAGGCTTCAATGCGATTCAAAATATCCTTTCTCAGATTCCCCAAAAATAATGCTACCAAACAGCTCCATGATAAGAGTCGTGTAATTCTGTAATATGAATACACACATAACAAAGCAGTTCCTCAGAAAGCTTCTTTCTACTTTTTACCCGAGGATATTTCCTTTTTCACCATAGACCTCAATGCGCTCTCAAATATCACATTGCAGATTACATGAAAACAGTGTTAGCAAAATTCTCAACGAAAATTGTGGTGTAACTCTGTGATGTGAATTCACACATCACAAAGCAGCTTCTCAGAAAGCTTCTTTGTAGCTTTTGTCAGAGGATATTTCCTTTTTCACCATAGACTTCCTTTCTCAGTGTCAAGGTTTCTGAGGAACTGCTTTGTGATATGTGAATACATCTCACATTGTTACACACAACTCACAACTCATTCATGGAGCCATTTGCTAGCACCTTTTTTGTATATTCTGAGAAGTAATATTTTAGATCGTTTGAAGCCTATGGTGACAAAGGAAATATCCTCAGATAAAAACTAGAAAGAAGCTTTCTAAGAAACTGCTTTGTGATTTTTGTATTCACCTCACAGAGTTACACCATTATTTTCATTGAGCAGTTTGTGAACACTGTTTTCATGATATCCGCAAGGGATACTTCAGAGTTCATTAAAGCTTTTGGTGACAAAGGAAACATCCTCCAAAAAAAAACTGGAAAGAAGCTTTCTGAGAAACTGTTTTGTGATATGTGAATTCATCTCACAGAGCTACATGATTCTTTTCATAGAACAGTTTGGTAGCACTGTTTTTGGGGAATCTGAGAAGGGATATTTTGGATCGCATTGAAGCCTATGGTGACTAAGGAAATACCCTAAGATAAAAACTAGAAATAAGGTTTCTGAGAAACTGCTTTGTGATGTGTGAATTCGTCTCACAGAGTTACACCTTTCTTTTCATGGAGCAGTTTACTAACACTGTTTTAGTGGAATCTGCAAATTGATATTCTGAGGGTATTAAGTCCTATGGTTATAAAGTAAATATTCTCAGGAAATAACTGAAGAGTAGTCTTCTGAGAAGCTGTTTTGTGATGTGTGAATGCATATCACAGAGTTACACCTTTATCTTCATAAAGCTGTTTGCTAGCACTGTTTTTGCGTCATCTGAGAAGGGATATTTTGGATCACTTTGAAACCTATGGTGATAAAGGAAATATCCTTAGGTAAAAATTAGTAAAAATTAGAAAGAGGTTTTCTGAGAATCTGCTTTGTGATGTGTGAATTCATCACACAGAGTTACACTACTCTTTCATGGAGCAGTTTGCTAGCACTGTTTCTGTGGAATCTGAGAAGGGATATATTGGATCACTTTGAAGCCTATGGTAACAAAGGAAATATCCTCAGATGAACACTGTAAAGATACTGTATGAGAAACTGCTTTCTTTATATTGAGCAGTTTGCTAACACTGTTTTCATAGAATCTGCCATGGGATATTCTGAGGGCCTTGAGTCCTACATTGAAAAATGAAATATCCTCAGACAAAGAGTACAGAGAAGCCTTCTGAGAAACTGCTTTGTGATGTGTGAATTCATCTCACAGTCTTACACAATTATTTCATGGAGCCATTTGCCAGTGCTGTTTTTGTGGAATTTTGGAAGTGATATTTTTGATCACTTTGAAGCCTATGGTGACAAAGGAAATATTATCAGATAAAAACTAGAAAGAAGCTTTCTGAGAAACTGCTTTATGATGTGTGAATTCATCTCACAGAGTTACACCACTCTTTCATGGAGCCGTTTGCTGGCTCTTTGTGTGGAATCTGAGAAGGTGTATTTTTTATCGCCTTGAAGAACATGCTAACAAAGGAAATATCCTTACATAAAAACTGGAAAGAAGCTTTTAGAGAAACTGACTTGTGATATGTGAATTCATCTCACAGAGTTACAGAATTCTTCTCATTGAGTAGTTTGCTAACACTTCTTGTGGAATCTGAGAAGTTTTATTTTATATTGCTTTGAAGCCTATGTGACAAAGGAAATATCCTCAGATAAAAACTAGAAATAAGCTTTCAGAGAAACTGATTTGTTATGTGTGAATTCATCTCACAGTGTTACACTCTTCTTCTCATTGACCAGTTTGCTAACACTATTTTCACAGAATCTGCAATGTGATATTCAGCAGCGCATTGAGGCCAGTGGTGAAAAAGGAAATATCCTCTGATAAAAACTAGAAAGACGGTTTCTGAGAAACTGCTTTGTGATGTGTGAATTCATCTCACAGTGTTACAACTTTCTTTTCATGAAACAGTTTACTAACACTGTTTTCATGGGATCTGCAATGGGATATTCCGAGCGCATTGAAGCCTATGGTGACAAAGGACATATCCTCAGATAAAAACTAGAAAGAAACTTTCTAAGAAACTTCCTTGTGATGTGTGAAATCACCTCACAGAGATACACCTTTCTTTCCATGGAGTCACTTCCTAACAGTGTTTTCGTGGAATTAGCAATGGGATTTTTTTAATGCAATGAGGCCTATGGTGAAAAAGGAAATATCCTCAGATAAAAACTAGAAAGAAGCTTTCTCAGAGAATGTTTTGTGATGTGTGAATTCATCTTGTAGAATTACACCTTTCTTCTGATGGAGCAGTTTGCTAACACTGTTTTTGGGTAATCTGCAAAGGGGTATTAGGGAACGCCTAGAGGCCTATGGTGAAAAACTAACTATCCTCATATAAAAACTAGAAAGAAGCTTTCAGAGAAACTACTTTGTGATGTGTGAATACAACTCACAGAGCTACACCACCCGTTACATTGAGCAGTTTGATAACACTGTTTTTGTGGAATCTGCAATAGGATATTTGGGAGCACATTTGAAGTGTATGATGAGAAAGGAAATATCCTCAGATAAAAACCAAAAAGAAGCTTTCTGAAAAACTACTTTGTGATGTGTGAATTCATCTCACAGAGTTACACTGTTCTTTTTATTGAGCAGTTTGCTAGCACTATCATCTTGGAATCTGCAATGGGATATTTCAGAGCCCATTGAAGCTTATGGTGACAAAGAAATATCCACAGACAGAAACTAGAAAGAAGTTCTCTGAGAAACTTTGTGATTTGTGAATTCAGCTCACATAGGTACACAATTCCTTTCTTTGAGTACTTTGGTAGCATTGTTTTTGGGGAATCTGAGAAGGGATATTTTGGATTTCATTGAAGAATGTGTTGACAAAGGAAATATCCTCATATAATAACTAGAAAGAAGCTTTCTGAGAAACTGCTTTGTGATGTGTTAATTCATCTCACAGAGTTATACGATTCTTTTCATGAATCAGATTGGTAGCACTGTTTTTGGGGATTCTGAGAAGAGATGCTTAGGATCTCATTGAAGCCTATGGTGAAAAATGATATATCCTCACATGAAAACTAGAAAGAAGCATTCTGAGAAAGTCCTTTGTGACATGTGTATTCATCTAACAGAGTTACACCGTAGCCTTCATGAAGCAGTTTGCTAACACTGTTTTCGTGGAATCTGCCAAGGGATATTTGGGAGCACATTGAGGCCTATAGTGAAAAAGAAAATATTCTCAGATAAAAACGAGAAAGAAGCATTCTGGGAAATCATTTTGTCCTTTGTTAATTCATCTCACCGAGGAACACTTTTCTTTTCATGGATCATTTGATAACACTGTTTTTGGGGAATCTGAAAAGGATAATTTGGATCGCGTTTAAGCCTATGGTGACAAAGAAAATATCCTCAGATAATAACTAGAAAGAAGCTTACTGAGAAAGTTCTTTGTGATGTGTGAATTCATCTCACAGAGTTACACTGTACTGTTCATTGAGCAGTTTGTTAACACTGTTTTTGTGGCATCTTGAAAAGGGATATTTGGGACCACATTGAATCCTATGGCAAAAAAGGAAATATCCTCTGAATTAAACTGGAAAGAAACTTTCTGAGAAACTGCTTTTTGATGTGTTAATTCATCTGACAGAGTTACACTGTTCTTTTCATTGAGTAGTTTGCTGACACTGCTTTCTTGGAATCTGCAGTGGGATATTTTGGAGTACATTGAAGCTTATGTTGAAAAAGAAAATATCTTCGCACAAAAATTAGTAAGAAGCTTTCTGAGAAACTGCTTTTTGATTTACAAAATCATCTCACAAAGTTACACGCTTCTTTTCCTGGAGCAGTTTGGCAGCACTGTTTTTGGGGAATCTGAGAAGGAATATTTCGGATCACACTGAAGCCTATTTTGACTAAGGAAATACCCTCAGATAAAAACTAGAAAGAAGCATTCTGAAAAAGATCTTTGTGATGTGTGAATTCATCTCACAGAGTTACACCATTCTTTTCATTAAGCAGTTTGCTGACACTGTTTTCATGGAATCTGCAAAGCAATATTTCAGAGCACATTGAACCTCAAGGTGATGAAGAAAATACCCTCATATAAAAACTAGAAAGAAGCTTTCTGAGGGAACGCTTTCTGATGTGTTAATTCTTCTCACACAGTTACACGATTCTTTTCATAGAACAACTTGTTAACACTGTTTTTGTGCAATCTAAGAAGGGACATTTTGGATCACCTTGAAGCTTATAGTGGCAAAGGAAACATCTTCAGATAAAAACTAGAAGGAAGCTTACTGAGAAAGTGCTTTGTGACGTGTGAATTCAACTCACAGAGTTACACCTTTATTTTCTATTTTTTTCTTTTCTCTCTCTCTTTTCTTTATTATTATTACACTTTAAGTTCCAGGGTAGATGTGCATAATGTGCAGGTTTGTTACACATGTATACTTGTGCTGTGTTGGTGTGCTGCACCCAACAACTTGTCAGCACCCATCAACTCGTCATTTACATCAGGTATAACTCCCAGTGCAATCCCTCTCCCCTCCCCCCTCCACATAATAGGCCCCGGTATGTGATGCTCCCCTTCCCGAGTCCAAGTTATCTCACTGTTCAGTTCCCACCTATGAGTGAGAACATGTGGTGTTTGGTTTTCTGTTCTTGCAATAGTTTGCTGAAAATGATGGTTTCCAGCTGCATCCATGTCCCTACAAAGGACACAAACTCATCCTTTCTTATGGATACATAGTATTCCATGGTGTATATGTGCCACATTTTCTTAATCCAGTCTGTCACTGATGGACATTTGGGTTGATTCCAAGTCTTTGCTATTGTGAATAGTGCCGCAATAAACATACGTGTGCATGTGTCTTTATAGCAGCATGATTTATAATCCTTTGGGTATATACCTAGTAATGGGATGGCTGGGTCATAAGGTATTTCCAGTTCTAGATCCTTGAGGAATCGCCAAACTGTTTTCCACAATGGTTGAACTAGTTTACAATTCCACCAACAGTGTAAAAGTGTTCCTATTTCTCCACATCCTATCCAGCACCTGTTGTTTCCTGACTTTTTAAAGATTGCCATTCTAACTGGTGTGAGATGATATCTCATTGTGGTTTTGATTTGCATTTCTCTGATGGCGAGTGATGATGAACATTTTTTCAGTTTCAACTTTCTACTTAATGGCGAGCCAATTTTCCCAGCACCATTTATTAAATAGGGAATCCTTCCCCCATTTCCTGTTTTTCTCAGGTTTGCCAAAGATCAGATGCCTGTAAATGTGTGGTATTATTTCTGAGGACTCTGTTCTGTTCCATTGGTCTATATCTCTGTTTTGATACCAGTACCATGGTGTTTTGGTTACTGTAGCCTTGTAGTATAGTTTGAAGTCAGGTAGCGTGATGCCTCCAGCTTTGTTCTTTTGACTTAGGATTGTCTTGGAGATGCGGGGTCTTTTTTGGTTCCATATGAACTTTAAAGCAGTTTTTTCCAACTCTGTGAAGAAACTCATTGGTAGCTTGATGGGGATGGCATTGCACCTATAAATAACCTTGGGCAGTATGGCCATTTTCACGATATTGATTCTTTCTATCCATGAGCATGCTATGTTCTTCCATTTGTTTGTGTCCTCTTTTATTTCATTGAGCAGTGGTTTGTAGTTCTCCTTGAAGAGGTCCTTTACATCCCTTGTCAGTTGGATTCCTAGGTATTTTATTCTCTTTGAAGTAATTGTGAATGGAATTTCATTCATGATTTGGCTCTCTGTTGTCTGTTACTGGTGCATAAGAATGCTTGTGATTTTTGCACATTAATTTTGTATCCTGAGACTTTGCTGAAGTTGCTCATCAGCTTAAGGAGATTTTGGGCTGAGACAATGGGGTTTTCTAAATATACAATCATGTCATCTGCAAAGAGGGACAATTTGACTTCTTCTTTTCCTAACTGAATACCCTTGATTTCTTTCTCTTGCCTGATTGCCCTAGCCAGAACTACCAACACTATGTTGAATAGGAGTGGTGAGAGAGGGCATTCCTGTCTTGTGCCAGTTTTCAAAGGGAATTTTTCCAGTTTTTGCCCATTCAGTATGATATTGGCTGTGGGTTTGTCATAAATAACTCATTATTTTGAGGTACGTACTATCAATACCGAATTTATTGAGCGTTTTTAACATGAAGGGCTGTTTAATTTTGTCAAAGGCCTTTTCTGCATCTATTGAGATAATCATGTGGTTTTTGCCTTTAGTTCTGTTTTCATGCTGGATTACATTTATTGATTTGCATATGTTGAACCAGCCTTGCCTTGCAGGGATGAAGCCCACTTGACCACGGTGGATAAGCTTTTTGAAGTGCTACTGGATTCGGTTTGCCAGTATTTTATTGAGGATTTTGCATCAATGTTCATCAGGGATATTAGTCTAAAATTCTCTTTTTTTGTTGTGTCTCTGCCAGGCTTTGGTATCAGGATGATGTTGGCCTCATAAAATGAATTAGGGAGGATTCCATTTTTTTCTATTGATTGAAATAGTTTCAGAAGGAATGGTACCAGCTCCTCCTTGTACCTCTGGTAGAATTCAGCTGTGAATCCATCTGGTCCTGGACTTTTGTTGTTGGTAGGCTATTAATTATTGCCTCAACTTCAGAGCCTGCTATTGGTCTATTCAGGGATTCAACTTCTTCCTGGTTTAGTCTTGGGAGAGTGTAAGTGTCCAGAAAATTATCCATTTCTTCTAAATTTTCTGGTTTATTTGCATAGAGGTGTTTATAGTATTCTCTAATGGTAGTTTGTATTTCTGTGGGGTCGGTGGTGATATCCCCTTTATCATTTTTTATTGTGTCCATTTGATTCTTCTCTCTTTTATTAGTCTTGCTAGTGGTCTATCGATTTTGTTGATCTTTTCAAAAAACCAACTCCTGGATTCATTGATTTTTTGGAGGGTTTTTTGTGTCTCTATCTCCTTCAGTTCTGCTCTGATCTTAGTTATTTCTTGTCTTCTGCTAACTTTTGAATGTGTTTGCTCTTGCTTCTTTAGTTCTTTTAATTGTGATGTTAGAGTGTCAATTTTAGAACTTTCCAGCTTTCTCTTGTGGGCATTTAGTGCTATAAATTTCCCTCTACACACTGCTTTAAATGTGTCCCAGAGATTCTGGTATGTTGTATCTTTGTTCTCATTGGTTTCAAAGAACATCTTTACTTCTCCCTTCATTTCGTTATGTACCCAGTAGTCATTCAGGAGCAGGTTGTTCAGTTTCCATGTAGTTGAGTGGTTTTGATTGAGTTTCTTAGTCCTGAGTTCTAGTTTAATTGCACTGTGGTCTGAGAGACAGTTTGTTATAATTTCTGTTCTTTTACATTTGTTGAGGAGTGCTTTACTTCTAATTATGTGGTCAATTTTGGAATAAATGTGATGTGGTGCTGAGAAGAATGTATATTCTGTTGATTTGGGGTGGAGAGTTCTGTAGATGTCTATTAGGTCTGCTTGCTGCAGAGATGAGTTCAATTCCTGGATATCCTTGTTAACTTTCTGTCTCATTGATCTGTCTAATGTTGACAGTTGGGTGTTGAAGTCTCCCATTATTATTGTATGGGAGTCTAAGTCTCTTTGTAAGTCTCTAAGGACTTGCTTTATGAATCTGGGTGCTCCTGTATTGGGTGCATATATATTTAGGATAGTTAGCTCTTCCTGTTGAATTGATCCCTTTACCATTATGTAATGGCCTTCTTTGTCTCTTTTGATTTTTGTTGGTTTAAAGTTTGTTTTATCAGAGACTAGTATTGCAACCCCTGCTTTTTCTTGTTCTCCATTTGCTGGTAGATCTTCCTCCATCCCTTTATTTTGAGTCTGTGTATGTCTCTGCATGTGAGATGGGTCTCCTGAATATAGCAGACTGATGGGTCTTGACTCTTTATCCAGTTTGTCAGTCTGTGTCTTTTAATTGGAGCATTTAGTCCATTTACATTTAAGGTTAATATTGTTATGTGTGAACTTGATTCTGCCATTATGATATTAACTGGTTATTTTGCTCGTTAGTTGATGCAGTTTCATCCTAGCCTCGATGGTCTTTACATTTTGGCATGTTTTTGCAATGGCTGGTACCGGTTGTTCCTTTCCATGTTGAGTGCTTCCTTCAGGGTCTCTTGTAAGGCAGGCCTGGTGGTGACAAAATCTCTAAGCATTTGCTTATCTGTAAAGGATTTTATTTCTCCTTCACTTATGAAACTTAGTTTGGCTGGATATGAAATTCTAGGTTTAAAATTCTTTTCTTTAAGAATGTTGAATATTGGCCCCCATTTTCTTCTGGCTTGTAGAGTTTCTGCTGAGAGATTTGCTGTTAGTCTGATGGGCATCCCTTTGTGGGTAACCACCTTTATTTTCATGGAGCAGTTTTCTAACAGTGTTTTCATTGAATATGCTAAGGAATATTTGGGAGCACATTGAGGCCTATAGTAAAAAAGGGAATATTGTCAGATTAGAAACTAGAAAGAAGCTTTCTGAGAAACTGTCTTGTGATGTGTGTATTCATCTCACAGATTTACACCATTCTTTTCATTGAGTAGCTTGTCAACACTCTTTTCGTGGAATCAGCAAAGGAATATATTTGGAATCTCATTGAGACCTGTAGTGAAAAGGGAAATATCCTCAGATAAAATCTGGAAGAAGCTTTGGAATAAACTGCTTTTTGATGTGCGAATTCAACTCACAGTGTTACACTGTTCTTTTCATTGAGCAGTTTGCGAACACTGATTTCTTGCAATCTACAATGGGATATCTTGGATCGCATTGAATGCTATTTTAACAAATGTAATTTTGGAGCACCTTGAAGCTTATAGTTATAAAGGAAATATCCTCAGATAAATACCAAAAAGAAGCCTTCTGAGAAACTGCTTTGTGATGTGTGAATTCATATCACAGAGTTACACTGTTCTTTTCATTTGACAGTTTGCTACACTGTTTTCTTGGAATCTGCAATGGGATATTTTGGAACGCATTGAAGACCCTTTTGACAATAAAATATCCTCAGATAAAAACTAGAAAGATGCTTTCTGAGAAAGTTCTTTGTGATGTGTGAATTCATCTCACAGGGTTAAACCGTACTTTACATTGAGGAGTTTGCTAACACTCTTTTCATGGAATCTGCAAAGGGATATATGGGAGCTCATTGAGGCCTATGTTGAAAGAGCAAATATCCTCAGATAAAAAGTAGAAAGAAGATTCCTGATAACCTGCTTTGTGATGTGTGTATTCATCTCACAGAATTACACTGTTCTTTTCATTGTGCAGTTCGCTAACACTGTGTTCATGGAATCTGCAAAGGGATATTTTGGAGCAAATTGAAGCTTTAGGTTAGAAAGGAAATACCCTTGTACAAAAACTGGAAAGAAGCTTTCTGAGAAAATGCATTCTGATGTGTTAATTCATCTCACAGAGATACATATTCTTTTCATTTAGCAGTTTGGTAGCACTGCTTTGGGGGAATCTGCAAATGATATTTTGGATCACATTGAAGCCTATGGTGAAAAGTAAATGTCCTCAGATAAAAGCTAGAAACTAGCTTTCTGAGAAAGTTCTTTGTGATGTGTGAACTTATCTCAGAGGACACCATTCTATTCTCTGAGGAATTTGAAAAAACTACTTTTGTGGAATCTGCAATAGGATATTCAGGAGCGCATTGAAGCCTATGGAGACAAAGAAAATATCCTCAGATAAAAACCAAAAAGCAGCTTTCTGAGAAACTACTTTGTGATGTGTGAATTCATCTCACAGAGTTACACTGTTCTTTTCATTGAACTGTTTGCTAACACTGTTTTTTGGAATCTATAATAGGGTATTTTGGAGTGCATTGAAACTTATGGTGACATAGGAAATATCGTCATAGAAAAAGTAGGAAGAAGTTTTCTGAGAAACCGTTTTGTGATGTGTTAATTCATCTCACAGAGTTACACCATTCTTTTCATGGATCAGTTTGGTAGTAATGTTTTCAGTAATCTGAGAAGGGATATTTTGGATCGCATTGAAACCTATGGTGACAAAGGAAATATCCTCAGACAATAACTACAAATAAGCTTTCTGAGAAAGTTAGTTGTAATGTGTGAATTCATCTCACAAAGGTATACATGTCTTTTCATGAATCAGTTTGCTAACACTGTTTTCATGGAATCTGCAAAGGGATATTTGGGAGTCCTGAGGCCTATGGTGATAAAGGAAATATCATCAGAAAAAACTAGAAAGAAGCTTTCTGAGAAGCTGCTTTGTGATGTGTGAATTCATCTCACTGAGTTACACCGTTCTTTACATTGAGAAGTTTGATAACACTGTTTTCGTGGAATCTGCAATAGGATATTTGGGAGTGCATTGAAGCTTACAGTGAAAAAGGAAATACCTCAGACAAAAACTAGAAAGAAGCTTTCTGAGAAACTGCTATGTGGTGTGTTAATTCATCTCAGAGTGTTACACGATTCTTTTCATGGATCAGTTTGGTAGCAGTGTATTTGGGGAATCTGAGAAGGGATATTTTGGATTACATTGAAGCTTACGTCGACAAAGGAAATATCCTCAGATAAAAACTAGAAAGAAGCTTCTTGAGAAAGTTCTTTGTGAACTGAGAATTCATCTCACAGAGTTACAACTTTTTTTTCATGGAGCAGTTCGCTTACACCATTTTCATGGAATCTGCAATGGGATATTCTGGAGCACATTGAGGCCTAGGGTGAATAGGGAAATATCCACATATAAAAACTAGAAAGAAGCTTTCTGAGAAACTGCTTTGTGATGTGTGAATTCACCTTTAGGTGTTACACTGTTCTATTCATTGAGAAGTTTGATAACACTATTTTCATGGAATCTGCAATAGGATATTTGGGAGTGCATTGAAGCCTATTGTAACAAAGAAAATATCCTCACATAAAAGCCAAAAAGAACCTTTCTGTGAAACGGATTTGTGATGTATGAATTCATCTCACAGAGGTACAACGTTCTTTTCATTGAGAAATTTGCTAACACTTTTTTCGTTTAATCTGCAATGGTATATTCGGGGGCACATTGAGGCCTATATTGAACAATAAATATCCTCAGATAAAAACTAAAAAGAAGCTTTCTGAGAAACTGTCTTGTGATATGTGAATTCATCTCAGAGAATTACACCGTTCTATTCATTGAGCTGTTAGATAACACAGTTTTCATAGAATCTGGAATAGGATATTTGGGAGTGCATTGAAGCCTATGGTGAAAAAGGAAATATCATCAGATAAAAACTAGAGAGAAGATTTCTGTCAAACTTCTTTGTGATGTGTGAATTCATCTCACTGAGTTACACCTTTCTTTTCTTGCAGCATTTTGCTACACTGTTTTCGTGGAGTCTGCAATATGATATCTGGGAGCACATTGCATCCTAGGGTGACAAAGGAAATATTCTCAGACAAAAATCAATAAAATGCTTTTCATTGTGCATTTTGCTTACACAGTTTTCGTTGAATCTACAAAGGGATATTTCGGAAAGCATTGAAGCTTAATTTGACAAAGGAAACACCCTCATATAAAACTAGAAAGAAGCTTTCTGAGGAAGTGCTTTCTTATATATTAATTCATCTCAGAGAGTTACACTATTCTTTTCATGGAGAAGTTTGGTAGCCCTGTTTTGGGGGAATCTGAGAAGGGATATTTTGGATCACGTTGAAGCAAATGGTGACAAAGGAAGTATCCTCAGATAAAAACCAAAAAGAAACTTTTTGAGAAACTTCTTTGTGATGTGTGAATTTATCACACAGAGTTACCCCATTCTTTTCAATGAGAAGTTGACTAACACTTTTTTGTTTATTCTGCAATGGGATATTCAGGAACACATTGAGGAATACAGTGAAAAGGGAAATATTTCAGATAAAAACTAGAAAGGAGGTTTCTGAGAAACAGCTTTGTGTTGTGTGGATTCACTTCACAGATTTACAACACTGGTTTCATGGAGCAGTTTGGTAGCAGTGTTTTTGGGAATCAGAGAATGGATATTTTGAATCGCATTGAAGCTTATGGCGACAAAGGAAGTATCCTCAGTTAAAAACTAGAAAGAAGCTTAATGAGAAAGTTCATTCTGATGTGTGAATTCATCTCACAGATTTACACCTTTCTTTTCATGGAGCAGTTCCCTAACACTGTTTTCATGGAATCGGCAATGTTATATTCTGGAGTGCATTAAGGCCTATAGTGAAAAAGGAAATATCCTGAGATAAAAATTAGAAAGAAGACTTCTGAGAAACTGCTTTGTGATGTGTGAATTCGTTTCACAGAGTTACTGGTTTCTTTCCATGGAGCAGTTTCTTAACACTGTTTTGGTGGCATCTGCAAAGTGATATTTGGGAGCACGTTGAGGCATATAGTGAAAAAGGAAATATCCTCAGATAAAAATGAGAAAGAAGTTTTCTGAGAAACTGCTTTGTGATGTGATAATTCATCTCTCAGTGTTACACGATTCTTCTCATGGATCAGTTTGGTAGTAGTGTTGTGGGGAATCTGAGAAAGGATATTTTGGATAACATTGAAGCCTACAGTGACAGAAGAAATATCCTCAGATAAAAATTAGAAAAAAGTTTTCTGAGAAAGTTCTTTGTGACATGGGAATTCACCTCACAGAGTTACACCTTCCTTTTCATGGAGCAGTTTGCTAAAACTGTTTTCATGGAATCTGCCGAGGGATATTTGGGAGAGCATTGAGGCATACAGTGAAAAGGGAAATATGCTCATATAAAAGCTATAAAGAAGGTTTCTGAGAACCTGCTTTGTGAAATGTGAGTTCATCTCACTGAGTAACATCGTTATTTTCATTGAGTAGTTTGATAGCACTGTTTTTGTGGAGTCTGCAATATTATATTTGGAAGCACATTGAAGCCTACAGTGACAAAGGAACTATCCTCATATAAAAACCAAAGAGATTCTTTCTGAGAAACTGCTTTGTGATGTGTGAGTACATCTCACAGAGTTAAACTGTTTTTTTCATTGAGCAATTTGCTAATGCTGTTTTCTTGGAATCTGCAATGGGATATTTTGGAAAGCATTGAAACTTAGGGTGACAAAGGAAATATCCTCAGAGAAAAACCTGAACGAAGCTTTCTGAGAAACCTCTTTGAGGTGCATTAATTCATCTCACTGAGTTGCACTATTCTTTTCATGGATCAGATTGGTAGTATTGTTTTTGGTGAATCTAAGAAGGGATATTTTGGATTATATTGAAGCCTATAGTAACAGAGGAAATATCCACAGATAAAAACTAGAAAGAAGCTTTCTGAGAAAGCCCTTTGTGATGTGTGAATTCATCTCAGAGAGTTACACCTTTCTTTTCATGGATCAGTTTGCTAACACTGTTTTTGTGGAATCTGCAAAGGGATATTTGGGAGGGCATTGAGGCCTACAATGAAAAGGGAGTATCCTTAGATAAAAACTAGAAAGAAACGTTCTGAGAAACAGCTTTGTGACGTATGAAATTATCTCACAGAGTTACACCATTATTTCATGGAGCATTTTGGTAAGAAAGTTTTTTGGGAATTTGAGAATGGATATTTCGATGGTATTGTAGAATATGGTGACAAAGTAAATATGCTCAGATAAAAATTGGAAAGAAGCTTTCTGAGAAACTGATTTGTGATATGTGATTTCATCTCACAGAGTTGCATGATTCCTTTGTTTCAGTAGTTTGCTAACACCGTTTTCGTGGAATCTGCAATAGGATACTTTGGAGCACATTGAAGCCTATGGTGACAAAGGAAATATCCTCATAAAAAAGCCAAAAAGAAGATTTCTGAGAAACTGCTTTGTGATGTGTGAATTCATCTCAAAGCTTTACACCTTTCTATTCATGGAGCAATTTACTAACACTATTTTTGTGGAATCTGCAAAGTGATATTTGCGAGTGCATTGAGGCCTATGGTGAAAAAGGAAATATGCTGAGGCAAAAACTAGAAAGAAACTTTCTGAGAAACTGCTTAGTGACTTGTGAATTCATCTCACAGAGTTACACGATTCTTTTCATGGAGCAGGTTGGTAGCACTTTTTTTTTTTTTTTTTTTGAGACAGAGTCTCGCTCTGTCGCCCAGGCTGGAGTGCAGTGGCGCAATCTCGGCTCACTGCAAGCTCTGCCTCCCGGGTTCACGCCATTCTCCTGCCTCAGCCTCCTGAGTAGCTGGGACTACAGGCGCCCGCCACCGCGCCCGGCTAATTTCTTTTGTATTTTTAGTAGAAACGGGGTTTCACCGTGGTCTCGATCTCCTGACCTTGTGATCCGCCCGCCTCGGCCTCCCAAAGTGCTGGGATTACAGGCGTGAGCCACCGCGCCCGGCAGCACTTTTTTGGAGAATCTGAGAAGGGATATTTTGGTTCGTATTGAAGCCTAAGGTTAAAAGGAATTCACCTCAGATAAAAAATGGAAAGAAGTTTTGGGAGAAATTGCTTTGTGATGAGTTAATTCATCTCACAGAGTTACACGATTCTTTTTATGGATCAGATTGGTAGCCTGTTTTTGGGAATTCTGAAAATGGATACTTTTGATTCCTTTGAAGCGTATGGTGACAACAGAAATATCCTCAGATAAAAACTTGAAAGTAACTTTCTGAGAAACAGCTTTGCAATGTGTGAATTCATCCTACAGAGTTACTCTGTGCTTTTTCATTGAGCAGTTTACTAGCAATGCTTTCTTGGAATCTGAAATGGGATATTTTGGAGCACATTGAAGCCAATGGTAACATACTAAATATCCTCAGATAAAAACTAGAAAGAAGCTTTCTGAGAAACTTCTTTGGTTTTTTTTTTTAGACACTTGAATTTATTTATTTATTTATTTATTTTTTATTATTATACTTTGAGTTCTAGAGTACATGTGCATAATGTGCAGGTTTGTTACATATGTATACTTGTGCCATGTTGGTGTGCTACAACCATCAACTCGTCAGCACCCATCAACTCGTCATTTACATCAGGTATAACTCCCAATGCAATCCCTCCCCCCTCCCCCCTCCCCATGATAGGCCCCGGTGTGTGATGTTCCCCTTCCCGAGTCCAAGTGATCTCATGGTTCAGTTCCCACCTATGAGTGAGAACATGCTGTGTTTGGTTTCTGTTCTTGTGATAGTTTGCTAAGAATGATGGTTTCCAGCTGCATCCATGTCCCTACAAAGGACACAAACTCATCCTTTTTTATGGCTGCATAGTATTCCATGGTGTATATGTGCCACATTTTCTTCATCCAGTCTGTCACTGATGGACATTTGGGTTCATTCCAAGTCTTTGCTATTGTGAATAGTGCTGCAATAAACATACGTGTGCATGTGTCTTTATAGCAGCATGATTTATAATCCTTTGGGTATATACCCAGTAATGGGATGGCTGGGTCATATGGTGCATCTAGGTCTAGATTGTTGAGGAATCGCCATACTGTTTTCCATAATGGTTGAACTAGTTTACAATCCCACCAACAGTGTAAAAGTGTTTCTATTTCTCCACATCCTCTCCAACACCTGTTGTTTCCTGACTTTTTCATGATCGCCATTCTAACTGGTGTGAGATGGTATCTCATTGTGGTTTTGATTTGCATTTCTCTGATGGCCAGTGATGATGAGCATTTTTTCATGTGTCTGTTGGCTGTATGAATGTCTTCTTTTGAGAACTGTCTGTTCATATCCTTTGCCCACTTTTTGATGGGGTTGTTTTTTTTTTCTTGTAAATTTGTTTGAGTTCTTAGTAGGTTCTGGATATTAGCCCTTTGTCAGATGAGTAGATTGCAAAAATTTTCTCCCATTCTGTAGGTTGCCTGTTCACTCTGATGGTAGTTTCTTTTGCTGTGCAGAAGCTCTTTAGTTTAATTAGATCCCATTTGTCAATTTTGGCTTTTGCTGCCATTGCTTTTGGTGTTTTAGACATAAAGTCTTTGCTCATGCCTATGTCCTGAATGGTACTACCTAGGTTTTCCTCTAGGATTTTTATGGTATTAGGTCTAACATTTAAGTCTCTAATCCATCTTGAATTAATTTTCGTATAAGGAGTAAGGAAAGGATCCAGTTTCAGCTTTCTACTTATGGCTAGCCAATTTTCCCAGCACCATTTATTAAATAGGGAATCCTTTCCCCATTTCTTGTTTCTCTCAGGTTTGTCAAAGATCAGATGGCTGTAGATGTGTGGTATTATTTCTGAGGACTCTGTTCTGTTCCATTGGTCTATATCTCTGTTTTGGTACCAGTACCATGCTGTTTGGTTGCTGTAGTCTTGTAGTATAGTTTGAAGTCAGGTAGCATAATGCCTCCAGCTTTGTTCTTTTGACATAGGATTGTCTTGGAGATGCGGGCTCTTTTTTGGTTCCATATGAACTTTAAAGCAGTTTTTTCCAATTCTGTGAAGAAATTCATTGGTAGCTTGATGGGGATGGCATTGAATCTATAATAACCTTGGGCAGTATGGCCATTTTCACGATATTGATTCTTCCTATCCAGGAGCATGGTATGTTCTTCGATTTGTTTGTGTCCTCTTTTATTTCACTGAGCAGTGGTTTGTAGTTCTCCTTGAAGAGGTCCTTTACATCCCTTGTCAGTTGGATTCCTAGGTATTTTATTCTCTTTGAAGCAATTGTGAATGGAAGTTCATTCATGATTTGGCTCTCTGTTTGTCTGTTACTGGTGTATAAGAATGCTTGTGATTTTTGCACATTAATTTTGTATCCTGAGACTTCGCTGAAGTTGCTCATCAGCTTAAGGAGATTTTGGGCTGAGACAATGGGGTTTTCTAAATATACAATCATGTCATCTGCAAAGAGGGACAATTTGA